>NC_136339.1:6572537-6643191 GCF_964198595.1 Lampetra fluviatilis
ACAAATTGAAGGTCAGTTATATACAGAGCTACAGTGAGATCAAGCGAGGTGTTTGACGACTTCGTTTCGTGCAAGAATCACTGCCATTAATACAGTGCTACAGTGAACTGCAGTGAAGTGTTTGATGACGTAGTTTCGTGCAAGATTCACTGCCATGAAATTAAAAGATACAATGATACTCTGCTCCAATTTTTTCGTAAATATTACAGCTTCCATCCGAGGACGGGCAAACAAGCACATGGTCTTACATAATCACGTTGGCGGTGGTGCGTGTGTGTCTGTCTGTGTGTCATCTCATCTTCGCCGGTTGGAACCATTTAGGCTGGCCTGCCTACGATCCATCCTGGGTCTAACCAGGCTGGATTGTGTGAGGAGCTCACAAATCCTTGAAAGATCTGGGCAAAGTCCCATCGGTGAGCTCCTCCGGCAGGCAAGGCTGCGTTGGCTGGGTCATGTGGCCCGCATGCCCAGCCACCGCATGCCAAACAGCTTTTGTTTGGCCGGATCGAGGGGGCTAAACAGGCGCGGCACGGGCTAGAGAAGAGATGGAGTGATGTGGTACAGGAGGACGTGCAGCTGAGTGGACTTTACGATGACTGGTACCAGCGGTGTCAAGATCGGCCTCAGTGGAGGAGGCTCGTGAAGGACGCTACTGGGCAGTTGGAGGCAGTCGCCCTCCAACAACAACGGAGGGCGGAGGAGCGACGCTCACAACAACGAGCGGAGCGCCGGGTGGCTAAAATACAGCAAGTCGGCACAGTAGGGGGCACAGGTGGTGCATCAGCCAGTCATCTCGGTCATCTCAGTCAGTCGACCCGTGGCACCTGCTGGGTCTGCCCCGTGACCTCCTGCCAGGGGGCGTTCGACACTTCACGTGGCCTCAAGGTGCACATGGCCTGGCACAAGCGTCGGTGTGACGTCACCGCCACTTAGTGACGAATGGCGGTTGTTGTTGTTGTCTCTGTGTCTCCCCCAGCTCTGTGCTGCGTCTATTCGTGTGTCTCTGTGTCTCCCCCAGCTCTGTGCTGCGTCTATTCGTGAGTCTCTGTGTCTCTCACAGCTCTGTGCTGCGTCTATTCGTGAGTCTCTGTGTCTCCCCCAGCTCTGTGCTGCGTCTATTCGTGAGTCTCTGTGTCTCTCCCAGCTCTGTGCTGCGTCTATTCGTGTGTCTCTGTGTCTCCCCCAGCTCTGTGCTGCGTCTATTCGTGTGTCTCTGTGTCTCCCCCAGCTCTGTGCTGCGTCTATTCGTGTGTCTCTGTGTCTCCCCCAGCTCTGTGCTGCGTCTATTCGTGTGTCTCTGTGTCTCCCCCAGCTCTGTGCTGCGTCTATTCGTGTGTCTCTGTGTCTCCCCCAGCTCTGTGCTGCGTCTATTCGTGAGTCTGTGTCTCCCCCAGCTCTGTGCTGCGTCTATTCGTGTGTCTCTGTGTCTCCCCCAGCTCTGTGCTGCGTCTATTCGTGAGTCTCTGTGTCTCCCCCAGCTCTGTGCTGCGTCTATTCGTGAGTCTCTGTGTCTCCCCCAGCTCTGTGCTGCGTCTATTCGTGTGTCTCTGTGTCTCCCCCAGCTCTGTGCTGCGTCTATTCGTGAGTCTCTGTGTCTCCCCCAGCTCTGTGCTGCGTCTATTCATGTCTCTGTGTCTCCCCCAGCTCTGTGCTGCGTCTATTCGTGTATCTCTGTGTCTCCCCCAGCTCTGTGCTGCGTCTATTCGTGTCTCTGTGTCTCCCCCAGCTCTGTGCTGCGTCTATTCATGTCTCTGTGTCTCCCCCAGCTCTGTGCTGCGTCTATTCGTGTCTCTGTGTCTCCCCCAGCTCTGTGCTGCGTCTATTCGTGTCTCTGTGTCTCCCCCAGCTCTGTGCTGCGTCTATTCGTGTCTCTGTGTCTCCCCCAGCTCTGTGCTGCGTCTATTCGTGTATCTCTGTGTCTCCCCCAGCTCTGTGCTGCGTCTATTCATGTCTCTGTGTCTCCCCCAGCTCTGTGCTGCGTCTATTCGTGTCTCTGTGTCTCCCCCAGCTCTGTGCTGCGTCTATTCGTGTCTCTGTGTCTCCCCCAGCTCTGTTCTGTGTCTATTCGTGTCTCTGTGTCTCTCCCAGCTCTGTGCTGTGTCTATTCGTGTGTCTGTGTGTCTCCCCCAGCTCTGTGCTGTGTCTATTCGTGTGTCTCTGTGTCTCCCCCAGCTCTGTGCTGTGTCTATTCGTGTGTCTGTGTGTCTCCCCCAGCTCTGTGCTGCGTCTATTCGTGTGTCTCTGTGTCTCCCCCAGCTCTGTGCTGTGTCTATTCGTGTGTCTGTGTGTCTCCCCCAGCTCTGTGCTGCGTCTATTCGTGTGTCTCTGTGTCTCCCCCAGCTCTGTGCTGTGTCTATTCGTGTGTCTGTGTGTCTCCCCCAGCTCTGTGCTGCGTCTATTCGTGTGTCTCTGTGTCTCCCCCAGCTCTGTGCTGCGTCTATTCGTGTGTCTGTCTGTCATTACTATCCCTGTGAGCGGTGGCGGAGTGGTTAGCGCTACGCTGCGCTACGAACTCGGCGACCCGAGTTCGATTCCCGCTCGCCAGCGACGATTATCTGAACCCGGTGCTGGGCCTCGCCTAGGTCGACTCGGCCTCAAATGAGTACCTGGTGTGGTGCGTAAACATCGCCACTGGGGAGACAAAGGCGGCCGGGCACGGTGCTGACCACCTACCACATCGTGTGCCGCAGTGCCAACCTTCATAGGTGCTACTCGCTAACAGCACTTGCCCCTACAGTCTGCTAAGGCTACACGTTGGGAGGGTAACCTTTGTCTTTGCGGCCAGCAGCATGCCTGACACACACCTTCCTCTCCCCAGATCTCATCGTTGTTGCTGCTGTTGTTGTTGTTTTCTGTTCACACTCCGGCGAGTACTCATTCACGGCCGAGTTGACCTAGAGGAAGCCCAGAACCAGGTCCGGTTCTTCGTACATCGCTCTCGCTGCCGCTGCTGCTGCTGCTCGTGACCGGGAATTGAACGCGGGTGGCCGGCTTCGCCGCTGCGAGCGCGCTAACCGCAGCGCCACCGCTCCCCCCCCACCTCCCCGCCACGCTACACAGCAGCAGCCGCCACTGGACACTTAGTGCCGGTGACGTCACCACAGGGCTTGTGCCAGGCTAGGTGCACGTATGCACGTTTGCAAATGCAGTACACGCTGCATACGCGACGATTGCTTTGTATATTCACAGTCCGTGTCAGGCTTGAGCGGTACTCGAATAAATAAATAGCCTCAGAACTGGTGGAGAAAATTCCACGTTCTTATGACAGGGGGTCAGTATGTCCACGATGTTCTCGAGAAATGTTGTGTACACGTGTGCAACGTCGTGTGTATATGCAGAATCTCTGTGTGTACGTTCATGTCAACACACGTGTGTGAGAGTGTACGAGTGAGGGTGTGTGCTGGGAGCGGTGGCGCAACGGTTAGCGCACCCCGCTGCATAACCCAGTCACCCGAGTTCGACTCCCGATCAAGGCCAACATCGGTGACGGAATTTCTCATCCTGTCCTGGGCCTACCCTAGGTAGGCTCGGCCTCAAATAAGTACCAAATGCGGTGCGTAAACCTCGGCATTGGGGGAGACAAAGGCGGACGGCCGTGGTGCTGGCCACCCACCCACCCCCTCGTGTGCCGTTCCGGCCTTCATAGGTGCCGCTCGCTAACAGCACTTGCCCCTACAGTCTGCTCAGGCTACACGGGGGATCTTTGTGGTATGATGTTGTGAGCAATACCACCGGAGGAAATGTTGCAGCTCGCCGGCTGGGTGACCACCACAGTCTGCGCTCACACCCTCAGCAGCGGCCGTCTGGGCGGGTGCAGGGGGGGCTGGTTACCCCTCGAACCATAGAACCTCATTAGCAGGGGACCGCGGCAAGGGAATACCAGCACAGCGCGCGTGCCGGAGAGACCCGCAAGGGACGGGCTGATCACGGCCTGTCTCGGAGCTCCTCCAGAAACAACGGGCAATCCCAGAGTCGGGACACGCGGATTGTCAGAATTGAAGCTGCAGAAGAGAGGAGAGGGGGGGAGGAGAGGGGAGGAGAGGGGGGGAGGAGAGGGGGGGGAGAGGGGAGGAGAGGGGGGGAGGAGAGTGGGGGGAGGAGAGGCTGCCATTCCTCTGTCGGGAGCTGGACCAGTGACCACCTGGACACTTTGTGGAATACAGGAGGCGCAGTGGACTTATTCCGGTTGCAGTCACCACGAGATATGGACAGTCCCCGACTCGGGGAAGAATAACATCAGACGGTGAAGTGGCTCTTATCCTGAATATAATAATTATTAGAGGTGGGCGTGGGGAGCGAGGTCCTGGTTACCGTGGGCTCGCCTCCCCAACAACGTCAGCCGATCAATGGCGGTGGTGGATTATGCCTCCATCAAAGATGAGCGTCAGTGCAGGGATACAGGCAAGGCTGATGAGGCAGATGACTATGACCTGTCCCAAGCGCTGGTTAAAGTGGGCACGAGTGATAGTCATCCTGTTGGGTGACTTTGATGCCCAAGTGGGTCATGATGCAGGCACCTAGGCTGGAGCGAAGGCATGGGCCAGATCAGCTCAATAACAACGGTAGGAGGCTGCTAGACTTCTGTGAAGCCCATGATCCTGTAATCACCAACACGCTGTTTCCCAGCATCGGCGCATCCACAGAACATCGAGGATGCACGCCGGATCCGAGCAGGAACATCGGCTGGACTATCTAGTGACAGAACAGCGAATGCAGGTCCTTGTCCTTGACACCGTGGCCTATCACGGAGATGAGCTTCCCAATGACCATCGGCTTGTCATCTGTAAGCTGCACCAGTATTTCTTCCACTGCGGTGGTGGGTGTCTACATCGGACCCCCACTCAAACCCACAGTAGCCTGGTGTCAGCCAGCTGTGCAAAGTTGTGAGTGAGAGTTTGATCATCGATAGCAGCCCCCCCACCGCCCCCAACTCTCTCGCTACCACAAATCACTCTTTCATTCCATCACGAAAGTGACTTGCAGCACCACACCGATGACCATCCTTAAGGGCGACAGTGGCCATCTGAACTGTGACCCTCAGGAACAGGTTTTCAGGTTTGCTGAGCATTTCTCTGAGGTCTTGGGGGAGGGGAAACCCTCCGACCCAGATAACATCACGGCACAAGGTGGGGTTGACCCCGCTAGGGCCGCAGAACCTCAAATACTGGAGGAAGTACCCATCACCCGTGAGTGGCAGGGTGATGTGCCCTATCCTGAGGAAGTTCGAAGGGCGATCCAGACCCCAAAACCAAACAAAAGTGCCGAGGAAGAGGTGGCGCTTGTGTGCAGGACACCCTGTTTGTGTGCAGGACACCCTGTTTGTGTGCAGGACACCCTGTTTGTGTGCAGGACACCCTGTTTGTGTGCAGGACACCCTGTTTGTGTGCAGGACACCCTGTTTGTGTGCAGGACACCCTGTTTGTGTGCAGGACACCCTGTTTGTGTGCAGGACACCCTGTTTGTGTGCAGGACACCCTGTTTGTGTGCAGGACACCCTGTTTGTGTGCAGGACACCCTGTTTGACATCATGACAACCACATGGACCACAGGACAGGTTCTGCGGCATTGGCAGGATGCCCTGGCGGTCCCCCCTTCTGTAAGAAAGGGAACCGCAATGATTGCCACAACTTATCGGGGCATCTTCCTCCTCGGTAAGCTGAGGTCCTGGCAACGACTACTCAACAACGCTTCGCCGGGAGACGCCGGTTTCTGCAGAGGTGAAGGGAATTCGAATAGGCCCCACGTCTCTGCGTCAATGACCTGGGCAAGGACTATGATGATACTATCAATAGGCCAGAACTAAGGGTGGTTTTTTTTTACTTGGTGCCTTTGGGGTCCTTTGTAGTCTCTTCTCACAATCGTTCAGGACCTTTGCGATGGTGAGCAGGCCCCGGGAAAAGCTCCGTGGCCTGGAGGTCAGAGCCATTTCGGGCGCTGCGGTGGCCAAATGTTTGCTACCTCGCCTGGTATGCAGGAGGTCGTGGGTTCAATCCTGACCCCGGCGCCTGCTGCTGTATATTTGGGGTTTGCGGTGTCTCTCTCTCCCGGTGGTTGCGTGGATTTTTCTCCGGGTCCTCCGGTTCGTCCCTCCACATTTAGAAATACACGTTTAGAGTTATTCGGCTGCTGCTACACATTTGCACATGATGTGCAGCTTCGTTGAGCTATCATTTGCGATGGCCACATCGCTTCTGCCAAAGAGCTACACAACTCAGTGGACCTTAAATTTCGATTTAAAGCTTTCGTGACTGCAGGGATACATCTTCTTGGTGCTTTCGGTAACAATAAAACATAATAAAATAATTCTCACGACGTTTCGGCCACAACGCAAGCAGCCGTCCTCAGGTGAAGAACAGGTCTGTCGGAAAGACAGTGTCTGAATGATGTGGACCTTCCCTGGTAGTTTGTGGTTTAGTTGTATTTCCTGTTCGCTCTGCGGTGCGACACGGACTTCCACAGACCCCTACGCCACTCAACATATTTTTTGACCGCGTATTTTGAGAAGATTATGTTTGGCTGTGCCGGAGGAACTTCCGTCTGGTACAGCAGATACAGTGGGAGGCTGATCGGTGGCCGGGTACGGCAAAGGGATGGCTCCCTATTGGCGAACCATGTTTTGATTATTCAAATTATTTGGCTGCTATAAATTTCCACATGATAAGGAGATTCATTTGTGGCCAGGTCGCTTCTGAAAAGGAAGCTAATAAGCTCAGTGGGCTTCACCTGGTCAAATAAAAATTGTTCATTTTAATGTGTATTTTTGGGGGGATTTGCTTACCTTTCTGAAACTTTGCACTGCTATCGTGTTGCTGTATCGTTTGTTGTGGTAACGTTCTAACACGCCCCTACTGGACATGTCAACAACAGCTTTATAGCTCATCGGATTCCCCCAGTATTAATACATCTTCTGATGCTGCTAATTCTGATGTTACGTGTGCTGCCGATCTGGCGATTGCTGCTCCCTCTGATCAGCAGGAGGCTGTTCTGCTGAACCTGGAGCGTGCCACGAAGCGAGAGGGCCTCGACATCATCTCCAACAAGACAAAGAACCTGAACTTGGAAGTTTTTCGCCATCAAAATCTACAACCCCCCCCTCGACTCCCCATGCGTCATGGGGCAGTTGTGGAGAGATTGGAGGGGTTCCTATTCGTGGACAGTGTGCGTATGTACGGTACGTACGTTGAACTTTCTTTCGCACCGTACGTAGCCCACCGTGCTCAACGGTTTGGCAGCAGAGGTCTCATTTCGAGTCAGTCGAGCGGTATTATATTGCTAATCAGCCGCGTAACGCTGTGTGGAAGCTACCTGGCCTGTCGCTCCATGCAAAGCTTCGGGTGTATTCGGCCACAGTGTGTGGCCTTCCTACCACCCATCCTGAGTATAATTAGGCAGGATTGTGTGAGGAGCTCACAGACACTTGAAAAATCTGGACACAGTCCCATCAGTGAACTCCTCCGCCAGGCGAGGCTGCGTTGGCTGGGTCATGTAGCCCGCATGCCCAGCCACCGCATGCCCAAGAAGATCCTATTTGGCCACAGAGGGGGCTGGACAGGCACGGCACGGGCTAGAGAAGAGATGGAGCTGATGGGTGAGTGGGTGAGTGGCACGGGCTAGAGAAGAGATGGAGCTGATGGGTGAGTGACACGGGCTAGAGAAGAGATGGAGTTGATGGGTGAGTGGGTGAGTGGCACGGGCTAGAGAAGAGATGGAGTGATGGGTGAGTGAGTGACACGGGCTAGAGAAGAGATGGAGTGATGGTTGAGTGGGTGAGTGAGTGACACGGGCTAGAGAAGAGATGGAGTGATGGTTGAGTGGGTGAGTGACACGGGCTAGAGAAGAGATGGAGTGATGTGGTACAGGAGGATGTGGAGCTGAGTGGACTTGTCGATGACCGGTACCAGCGGTGTCAAGATCGGCCTCTGTGGAGGAGGAGGCTCGTGAAGGACGCTACTGGGCAGTTGGAGGCAGTCGCCCTCCAACAACAACGGAGGGTGGAGGAGCGACGCTCACAACAACGAGCGAAGCTCCGGGCGGCTAAACCACAGCGAGTTGGCACAGTAGGGGACGAACACAGGTGATGGTGCATCTGCCAGTGATCTCAGTGAGTCAACCCACGACACCCGGTGTGGGTCTGCCTCGTGACCTGCTGCCAAACTTCACGTGGCCTCAAAGTGCACCTCGCTTGGCACAAGTGCCGGGCTGATGTCACCGCCAAACGCAACTTCCCTTGTTGTTGATGATGGCTCTCGGATAGTACGTCCGTGTCCGTGTGTGTCCGTGTGTGTGTGTGTTTGTGTGTGTGTGTTTGTGTGTGTGTCCGTGTGTGTTTGTGTGTGTCTGTGTGTGTGTGTTTGTGTGTGTGTCCGTATGTGTTTGTGTGTGTATGTGTTTGTGTGTGTATGTGTGTTTGTGTGTTTTGTGTGTTTGTGTGTTTGTGTGTGTGTTTGTGTGTGTCTGTGTGTGCGTTTGTGTGTGCGTTTGTGTGTGTTTGTGTGTGTGTGTGTTTGTGTGTGTCTCTGTGTGTTTGTGTGTGTATGTGTGTGTCTGTGTGTTTGTGTGTGTCTGTGTGTGTGTGTCTGTGTTTGTGTGTTTGTGTGTGTGTATCTGTGTGTTTGTGTGTATCTGTGTGTTTGTGTGTATGTGTGTGTATCTGTGTGTTTGTGTGTCTGTGTGTGTGTGTTTGTGTGTGTTTGTGTATATGTGCGTGTCTGTGTGTGTTTGTGTGTGTCTGTGTGTGTGTCTGTGTGTCTGTGTGTTTGTGTGTGTCTGTCTGTGTGTGTCTGTCTTTGTGTGTGTATCTGTGTGTTTGTGTGTATCTGTGTGTTTGTGTGTATGTGTGTGTATCTGTGTGTTTGTGTGTCTGTGTGTGTGTTTGTGTTTTGTGTATCTGTGCGTGTCTGTGTGTGATTGTGTGTGTGTTTGTGTCTGTGTGTATCTGTGTGTGTGTTTGTGTGCGTGTCTGTGTGTGTCTGTGTGTGTGTGTCTGTGTGTGCGTGTCTGCGTGTGTGTCTGTGTGTCTGAGTGTGTGTGTCTGTCTGTGTGTGTGTGTCTGTGTGTGTGTCTGTGTGTGTGTGTCTGTGTCTGTCTGTGTCTATGTGTCTGTGTCTATGTGTCTTTGTCTGTGTGTGTCTTTGTCTGTGTGTCTTTGTCTGTGTGTGTGTCTGTGTGTGTGTCTGTGTGTGTGTGTCTGTGTGTGTCTGTGTGTGTCTGTGTGTGTGTGTGTGTCTGTGTGTGTCTGTCTGTGTGTGTGTCTGTGTGTGTGTCTGTGTGTGTGTGTCTTTGTCTGTGTGTGTGTGTCTTTGTCTGTGTGTGTGTGTGTGTCTGTGTGTCTTTGTCTGTGTGTGTGTCTTTGTGTGTGTGTCTGTGTGTGTCTGTGTGTGTCTGTGTGTGTGTCTGTGTGTCTTTGTGTGTGTGTGTCTGTGTGTGTGTCTGTGTGTGTGTGTCTGTGTGTGTGTCTGTGTGTGTGTCTGTGTGTGTCTGTGTGTGTGTGCGTGTGTGTGCGTGTGTGTGCGTGTGTGTCTGTGTGTGTGTGTCTGTGTGTGTATCTGTGTGTGTGTGTATCTGTGTCTGTGTGTGTGTCTGTGTGTGTGTCTGTGTGTGTGTCTGTGTGTCTGTCTGTGTGTGTCTGTGTGTGTGTGTCTGTGTGTGTGTGTCTGTGTGTGTGTGTCTGTGTGTCTGTGTGTCTGTGTGTGTGTCTTTGTCTGTGTCTGTGTGTGTGGCGAGCCGGCAGAGTAGGGAGGGGGGGTCAGCGCTCCGCTCGCTACAAAACTCGGCGACCCGAGTTCGATTCCCGCTCACCGCCAACTTCGGCGACGATTCTCCGAACCGGTTCCTGGGCCTCCTCCCCTCTAGGTCGACTCAGCCTCAAACGAGTACCTGGTGCAGCCGTGTGTAGTAGACATCGCCACCGGGGAGACAAAGGCGGCCGAGCGTGGTGCCGGCCACCCACCCCCTCGTGTGCCACCGTGCCGGCCTTCATAGGTGCTCGCTAACAGCACTTGCCCCTACAGCCTGTTGAGGCTACACGGGGGACCTTTACCTTTGTCTGTGTGTGTGTCTTTGTAAACACCTCGTCAGTGTCTCGCTCTACTCACCTCTTCTTCCTCGTCACCGCCACCTCCTCCTCACCGTTTCTTCCTCACCACCACCTCCTCACCACCTCCTCCTCACCGTGTCTTCCTCACCGTCTCTTCCTCACCGTCTCTTCCTCACCACCACCTCCTCACCACCTCCTCCTCACCGTCTCTTCCTCACCACCACCTCCTCCTCACCGTCTCTTCCTCACCGTCTCTTCCTCACCACCACCTCCTCACCACCTCCTCCTCACCGTGTCTTCCTCACCGTGTCTTCCTCACCGTCTCTTCCTCACCGTCTCTTCCTCACCGTCTCTTCCTCACCACCACCTCCTCACCGTCTCTTCCTCACCACCACCTCCTCACCACCTCCTCCTCACCGTCTCTTCCTCACCACCACCTCCTCACCGTCTCTTCCTCACCACCACCACCTCGTCCTCACCAAAACCTCACCACCACCACCACCCCCTCACCACCCCCGCACCACCACCTCCTAGTCTCTTCCTCACCGTCTCTTCCTCACCACCACTTCCTCACCACCTCCTCCTCCTCTTCCTGACCACCTCCTCACCACCTCGTCCACCACCTCGTCCACCTCACCACCACCACCTCCTCCTCGTCCACCTCCTCCACGTCCACCTCTTCTCGTCGTCGTCGTCGTCTCCCCGCGCCGCGCTCAGCCACAATGCGGGGCGCGAGACGCGCGCGCGCGACTTCGCACTGCGCATGCGCGGGGCTACGCGCAGGGCGGGGCCTGTGGCGGGGGAGGGGCGGCGGTGGAGTTGCCGGGGGGTTGAGGGGGGGGGGCGATGTGGGGGGAGGGGATGGAGGAGGAGGGGGATCTGTGTGATGAGGGTGTGAGTGTCTGTGTGTGTCTGTGTGTGTGTATGTGTGTGATGAGGGTGTCTGTGTGTGTGTGAGATGAGGGTGTGAGTGTCTGTGTGTGTCTGTGTGTGTGTATGTGTGTGATGAGGGTGTCTGTGTGTGTGTGTGAGATGAGGGTGTGAGTGTCTGTGTGTGTGTGTCTGTGTGTGTGTATGTCTGTGTGATGAGGGTGTGAGTGTCTCTGTGTTTGTGTGTCTGTGTGCGTGTCTGTGTGCGTGTCTCTGTGTGTGTGTCTCTGTGCCACCTTGTGTTTAGCGGTGGTGCAGTGGTTAGCGCTACGCTGCGCTACGAACCTGGCGACCCGAGTTTGAATCCCGTTCACGGCCAACGCCGGTGACGATTATCTGAACCGGTCCTGGGCCTCCCCTAGGTCGACTCAGCCTCAAATGAGTACCTGGTGCGGTGTGTAGAAAACATCGCCACTGGGGAGACAAAGGCGGCCGGGCGTGGTTCTGGCCACCAACCCCCTCGTGTGCCGTGCCGGCCTTCATAGGTGCTCGCTAACAGCACTTGCCCCTACAGTCTGTTACGGCTACACGGGGGATCTTTGTCTTTTGAGTGAGAGATTATGTATCAGTCGCCTAATCTCCCCACGTTCTGCAGAGTGCGAGAGTGAGTGAGTGTGCGAGAGTGAGTGAGTGTGCGAGAGTGAGTGAGTGTGCGAGAGTGAGTGAGTGTGCGAGAGTGAGTGAGTGTGCGAGAGTGAGTGAGTGTGCGAGAGTGAGTGAGTGTGCGAGAGTGAGTGAGTGTGCGAGAGTGAGTGAGTGTGCGAGAGTGAGTGAGTGTGCGAGAGTGAGTGAGTGTGCGAGAGTGAGTGAGTGTGCGAGAGTGAGTGAGTGTGCGAGAGTGAGTGAGTGTGCGAGAGTGAGTGAGTGTGCGAGAGTGAGTGAGTGTGCGAGAGTGAGTGAGTGTGCGAGAGTGAGTGAGTGTGCGAGAGTGAGTGAGTGTGCGAGAGTGAGTGAGTGTGCGAGAGTGAGTGAGTGTGCGAGAGTGAGTGAGTGTGTGAGAGTGAGTGAGTGTGTGAGTCACGGCGGCCGGGAGATGTTGACTTCCTCGCCTGGTGTGCAGGAGGTCGTGGGTTCGATCCCGACCCTGACGACGCCTGCTGCTGCTGCTGCTGTCACTGCGTGGGTCTTTCTCTCCGAGCCCTGCGGGGTTTCTTCCCTTCCACATCCAGGAATCAACATCGCCGCTCTACATTCACACACCGCGGTGGTGGTGATGATGGTGGTGGTGGTGATGGTGGTGGTGATGATGGTAGTGGTGATGATGGTGGTGGTGATGATGGTGGTGGTGATGATGGTGATGGTGATGATGGTGGTGGTGATGGTGGTGTGGGTAGTGGTGGTGGTGATGGTGGTGGTGATGATGGTGGTGGTGGTGATGATGGTGGTGGTGATGATGGTGGTGGTGATGGTGGTGTGGGTAGTGGTGGTGGTGGTGGTGATGATGGTGGTGGTGATGATGGTGGTGATGATGGTGGTGGTGATGATGGTGCTGATGGTGGTGTGGGTAGTGGTGGTGGTGATGGTGATGATGATGGTGGTGGTGGTGGTGATGATGGTGGTGGTGGTGATGATGGTGGTGGTGATGATGATGGTGGTGATGATGATGGTGGTGGTGATGATGGTGGTGGTGGTGATGATGGTGGTGGTGATGATGGTGGTGATGATGGTGGTGATGATGATGGTGGTGGTGATGATGATGGTGGTGGTGGTGATGATGATGGTGATGATGGTGGTGATGATGATGGTGGTGGTGATGATGATGGTGGTGGTGGTGATGATGATGGTGATGATGGTGGTGGTGATGATGCGATCAGTGTAGTGAACAAGTACAGCCACTCCCCGGTTGTGTGTTGCAAAGTAAACCCGCTACGACATTTACCATTGTAGTGTAGTATATAGTAGTGTATAGTGTAGTGTATAGTGGTGTAGTGTATAGTAGTGTAGTGTATAGTAGTGTATAGTAGTATAGTGTAGTGTATAGTAGTGTAGTGTATAGTGGTGTCGTGTATAGTGTAGTGTATAATAGTATAGTGTAGTGTATAGTGTAGTGTATAGTGTAGTGTATAGTGTAGTATACTAGTACAGCACTAGTGTGTAGTGTATAGTGTAGTGTATAGTAGTGTAGTGTATAATAGTGTAGTGCATAGTGTAGTATATAATAGTATAGTGTAGTGTATAGTGTATAGTATAGTGTAGTGTATAGTAGTGTAGTGTATAATAGTGTAGTGTATAGTGGTGTAGTGTATAGTGTAGTGTATAGTGTAATGTATAGTGTAGTGTATAGTGTAGTATACTAGTACAGCACTAGTGTGTAGTGTATAGTAGTGTAGTGTATAGTAGTATAGTGTATAAGTGTAGTGCATAGTGTAGTGTATAATAGTATAGTGTAGTGTATAGTGTAGTGTATAGTGTAGTGTATAGTGTAGTATACTAGTACAGCACTAGTGTGTAGTGTATAGTAGTGTAGTGTATAGTAGTGTAGTGTATAAGTGTAGTGCATAGTGTAGTGTATAATAGTATAGTGTAGTGTATAGTGTAGTGTATAGTGTAGTGTATAGTGTAGTATACTAGTACAGCCACACACAGGTTGTGTGTTGGAGAGTAAATCCACTCCACACATTTACAATTCGAGTATCCGTGACGTTTCCCCAGCAATTACAACAACAACCACCACCACTACCAGCAGCACCACCACCAGCACCACCAGCACCACCACCATCATCACCACCATCATCACCACCATCATCACCACCATCACCACCATCACCACCACCATCATAACCACCAGCACCACCAGCACCACCACCAGCACCACCAGCACCAGCACCATCATCACCACCATCATCACCACCAGCACCACCACCACCACCAGCACCACCAGCATCATCACCACCACCAGCACCACCACCACCAGCAGCAGCAGCAGCATCGTCAGGCGATAGCCAGAGCTGTGGAGACGTTCTTTCGAACTGCTTGTTGTTGACACAAACACACAGACAGCGCGCTAACCACTACACCACCGCTCCCCCCACACACACACAGACACAAACACACAGACAGCGCGCTAACCACTACACCACCGCTCCCTCCACACACACACAGACACAAACACACAGACAGTGCGCTAACCACTACACCACCGCTCCCCCCACACAGACACAAACACACAGACAGCGCGCTAACCACTACACCACCGCTCCCCGCACACACACACAGACAGCGCGCTAACCACTACACCACCACTCCCCCCACACACACACAGACAGCGCGCTAACCACTACACCACCGCTCCCCCCACACACACACAGACAGCGCGCTAACCACTACACCACCGCTCCCCCCACACACACGCGCGTCCACAGGTACACGCGCTTGCTGCAGACACGCAACTCAACTTGCAGGGTGCGTACGGCAGTAAACGACTCAAATAAACACATTCCTGCTGCGAAGGGAGCTGGTAGGAACGTTGGATTGCTCGGTCAATGGCCTGCAGGGTCAACGGCGGCGTGGTGTATTCCGCAAATATGGCCGACTGTGAGGGCGGGCACAAGCCGGCGTGAGTAGGTTAAACGTTGAGTTTTATAAGGGCACCACGGGGTGAGCAGCCCCTCCCCACCCAGCCCCACCCCTCCCACCCCCCACCCAGCCCCACCCTCCCCACCCTCCCCACCCAGCCCCACCCCTCCCACTCCCCACACAGCCCCTCCCCACCCAGCCCCTCTCCACCCAGCCCCTCTCCACCCAGCCCCTCTCCACCCTCTCCACCCAGCCCCTCTCCACCCAGCCCCTCTCCACCCAGCCCCTCTCCACCCAGCCCCTCTCCACCCTCCCCACCCAGCCCCTCCCCAACCTCCCCTCTCCACCCAGCCCCACCCCTCTCATTTTTGGATGTACGACGGACGGACACAATAATCCCCTGTGGGCTGGTGTAACCAGGGGAATAAACCAACAGATGTGACGTCACAGCTCACTTACCGTGCAAAATATATCCATTATTGTGCCCTCCCCCCCAAAGAAATACTAAAGTGTATTTGTATAATGTTTGCATGGTGTACCGTCTGGAAAGTACCCACGTGACTAATTTCAAGTTTGTTGCATGTCGGGAAATACGCTCAACATTTCGAACAGACACACATCATCACACATTTCCCTTTCATGTTATCTTCGTGTATCTCAATGTTAGCTATCCCGGTATGTCTCATTCTATAATATCCACGTGTATCTCTCTCTCTCTAGAAATATCTCTCTGTATAAATATCTCCCAATGTATCCATACGCATGATTATTTCTATATAATTATCTCTGCGTGAAATGATCTCTATAATTAAATCTCTATGTATAACGATCTCTATATCGATATTATCCCTATTTAATTATCTCCCTCTACATCTATGTAATTACATATCTCTCTATCTCTTTATAGAATGATTTCTCTCTCAGTGTGATTATCTCCCTGTGAATAAATATCTCTGTGTGGCTCCACGTCCCCCAGAGCCCCTCCCCCACGCGGGGGCGGGGCTCCCCCACGGGGGGGAGGGGCTCCCCCACGCGGGGGAGGGGCTCCCCCACGCGGGGGCGGGGCTCCCCCACGCGGGGGCGGGGCTCCCCCACGGGGGGGAGGGGCTCCCCCACGCGGGGGAGGGGCTCCCCCACGCGGGGGAGGGGCTCCCCCCCGAGGGGGAGGGGCTCCCCCACCCTCCGCCGCCTCATTCCACACAAAAGGCTCCCGCGTCGCTCGCGAAACCCGGACTGGATCGGCGGCCCAGCACCGGGCGGCACTGGAGCGGAGCGCGCTCCGTTCGCCGATGGTGGCCGCGTTAGAAACAAAACTCCACTTGTGATGTCGAGCGAGGGGCAACTGCGGCGTCGTCCAGGGGACTTGGAGCTCGACGTCGATGTGCGGCACGGAGTGGAGCGTGGCCGACTCGGAGACGCTGCGAGGCTTGAAAGCTCCGGCTACATGCCGATCCGAATCCACAAAAACCGCGGATCTGCTGGGCTCCAGGCCGGGTCTTGCCGGTCGCCCACGCGGGGTTCAAGCCGGATTATAAGACGCACCACGGCAAGTTACAAAACCTCGCCCCAGATCACGGAGAAGAGGAAACAGCGGCTCAACTCCACCCCAACTCCACCTCAACTCCACCCCAACTCCACCCCAACTCCACCTCAACTCCACCTCAACTCCACCTCAACTCCACCCCAACTCCACCTCCACCCTCAACTCCACCCCAACTCCACCTCAACTCCACCTCCACCCTCAACTCCACCCCAACTCCACCTCAACTCCACCCCAACTCCACCTCAACTCCACCTCCACCCTCAACTCCACCCCAACTCCACCCCAACTCCACCAAAACTCCACCCCAACTCCACCTCAACTCCACCTCCACCCTCAACTCCACCTCAACTCCACCTCAACTCCACCAAAACTCCACCCCAACTCCACCCCAACTCCACCTCAACTCCACCCCAACTCCATCCCAACTCCACCTCCACCCTCAATTCCACCTCAACTCCACCCCAACTCCACCCCAACTCCACCTCAACTCCACCTCCACCCTCAACTCCACCTCAACTCCACCTCAACTCCACCTCCACCCTCAACTCCACCCCAACTCCACCCCAACTCCACCTCAACTCCACCCTCAACTCCACCCCAACTCCACCTCCACCCTCAACTCCACCTCAACTCCACCCCAACTCCACCTCAACTCCACCTCCACCCTCAACTCCACCTCAACTCCACCTCCACCCTCAACTCCACCTCCACCCTCAACTCCACCTCAACTCCACCTCAACTCAACTCCACCCTCAACTCCACCCCAACTCCACCCCAACTCCACCAAAACTCCACCTCAACTCCACCTCCACCCTCAACTCCACCTCAACTCCACCCCAACTCAACTCCACCCTCAACTCCACCTCAACTCCACCCCAACTCCACCAAAACTCCACCTCAACTCCACCTCAACTCCACCTCAACTCCACCTCAACTCCACCTCCACCCTCAACTCCACCTCAACTCCACCCCAACTCAACTCCACCCCAACTCCACCTCAACTCCCCCTCAACTCCACCTCAACTCCACCTCAACTCCACCTCAACTCCACCTCAACTCCACCTCCACCCTCAACTCCACCCCAACTCCACCTCAACTCCACCTCCACCCTCAACTCCACCTCAACTCCACCTCCACCCTCAACTCCACCTCAACTCCACCTAAACTCCCCCTCAACTCCACCTCAACTCCCCCTCAACTCCACCTCAACTCCACCTCAACTCCACCTCCACCCTCAACTCCACCTCAACTCCACCTCAACTCCACCTCCACCCTCAACTCACCCTCAACTCCACCTCCACCCTCAACTCACCCTCAACTCCACCTCCACCCTCAACTCCACCTCAACTCCACCTCCACCCTCAACTCACCCTCAACTCCACCTCCACCCTCAACTCCACCCCAACTCCACCTCAACTCCACCTCAACTCCACCTCCACCCTCAACTCAACTCCACCTCAACTCCACCTCAACTCCACCCTCAACTCCACCCTCAACTCCACCCCAACTCCACCTCAACTCCACCTCCACCCTCAACTCACCCTCAACTCCACCTCCACCTCAACTCCACCCCAACTCCACCTCCACTCCACCTCAACTCCACCCTCAGCTCCACCTCAACTCCACCTCCA
Organism: Lampetra fluviatilis; assembly: GCF_964198595.1. Taxonomy (NCBI): domain Eukaryota; kingdom Metazoa; phylum Chordata; class Hyperoartia; order Petromyzontiformes; family Petromyzontidae; genus Lampetra; species Lampetra fluviatilis. The sequence continues at coordinate 6,590,194 of NC_136339.1, forward strand.
CTCCACCTCAACTCCACTCTCAACTCCACCCTCAGCTCCACCTCAACTCCTCAACTCCACCTCCACCTCAACTCCACCCTCAACTCCACCCTCAGCTCCACCCTCAGCTCCACCTCAACTCCACCTCAACTCCACCTCAGCTCCACCTCAACTCCACCTCCACTCCACCTCAACTCCACCCTCAACTCCACCCTCAACTCCACCCTCAACTCCACCCTCAGCTCCACCCTCAGCTCCACCTCAACTTCACTTCAACTCCACCTAAACTCCACCTCAACTCCGCCTCAGCTCCACCTCAACTCCACCTCAACTCCACCCTCAACTCCACCCTCAACTCCACCCTCAACTCCACCTCAACTCCACCTCCACCCTCAACTCCATCTAAACTCCACCTCCACCCTCAACTCCACCCTCAACTCCACCTCCACCCTCAACTCCACCCCAACTCCACCTCAACTCCACCTCAACTCCAACTCCACCATCAACTCCACCCTCAACTCCACCTCAACTCCACCCCAACTCCACCAAAACTCCACCTCAACTCCACCTCAACTCCACCTCAACTCCACCTCAACCCTCAACTCCACCTCAACTCCACCCCAACTCAACTCCACCCCAACTCCACCTCAACTCCCCCTCAACTCCACCTCAACTCCACCTCAACTCCACCTCAACTCCCCCTCCACCCTCAACTCCACCCCAACTCCACCTCAACTCCACCTCCACCCTCAACTCCACCTCAACTCCACCTCCACCCTCAACTCCACCTCAACTCCACCTAAACTCCCCCTCAACTCCACCTCAACTCCCCCTCAACTCCACCTCAACTCCATCCCAACTCCACCTCCACCCTCAATTCCACCTCAACTCCACCCCAACTCCACCCCAACTCCACCTCAACTCCACCTCCACCCTCAACTCCACCTCAACTCCACCTCAACTCCACCTCCACCCTCAACTCCACCCCAACTCCACCCCAACTCCACCTCAACTCCACCCTCAACTCCACCCCAACTCCACCTCCACCCTCAACTCCACCTCAACTCCACCCCAACTCCACCTCAACTCCACCTCCACCCTCAACTCCACCTCAACTCCACCTCCACCCTCAACTCCACCTCCACCCTCAACTCCACCTCAACTCCACCTCAACTCAACTCCACCCTCAACTCCACCCCAACTCCACCCCAACTCCACCAAAACTCCACCTCAACTCCACCTCCACCCTCAACTCCACCTCAACTCCACCCCAACTCAACTCCACCCTCAACTCCACCTCAACTCCACCCCAACTCCACCAAAACTCCACCTCAACTCCACCTCAACTCCACCTCAACTCCACCTCAACTCCACCTCCACCCTCAACTCCACCTCAACTCCACCCCAACTCAACTCCACCCCAACTCCACCTCAACTCCCCCTCAACTCCACCTCAACTCCACCTCAACTCCACCTCAACTCCACCTCCACCCTCAACTCCACCCCAACTCCACCTCAACTCCACCTCCACCCTCAACTCCACCTCAACTCCACCTCCACCCTCAACTCCACCTCAACTCCACCTAAACTCCCCCTCAACTCCACCTCAACTCCCCCTCAACTCCACCTCAACTCCACCTCAACTCCACCTCCACCCTCAACTCCACCTCAACTCCACCTCAACTCCACCTCCACCCTCAACTCACCCTCAACTCCACCTCCACCCTCAACTCACCCTCAACTCCACCTCCACCCTCAACTCCACCTCAACTCCACCTCCACCCTCAACTCACCCTCAACTCCACCTCCACCCTCAACTCCACCCCAACTCCACCTCAACTCCACCTCAACTCCACCTCCACCCTCAACTCAACTCCACCTCAACTCCACCTCAACTCCACCCTCAACTCCACCCTCAACTCCACCCCAACTCCACCTCAACTCCACCTCCACCCTCAACTCACCCTCAACTCCACCTCCACCTCAACTCCACCCCAACTCCACCTCCACTCCACCTCAACTCCACCCTCAGCTCCACCTCAACTCCACCTCCACTCCACCTCAACTCCACTCTCAACTCCACCCTCAGCTCCACCTCAACTCCTCAACTCCACCTCCACCTCAACTCCACCCTCAACTCCACCCTCAGCTCCACCCTCAGCTCCACCTCAACTCCACCTCAACTCCACCTCAGCTCCACCTCAACTCCACCTCCACTCCACCTCAACTCCACCCTCAACTCCACCCTCAACTCCACCCTCAACTCCACCCTCAGCTCCACCCTCAGCTCCACCTCAACTTCACTTCAACTCCACCTAAACTCCACCTCAACTCCGCCTCAGCTCCACCTCAACTCCACCTCAACTCCACCCTCAACTCCACCCTCAACTCCACCCTCAACTCCACCTCAACTCCACCTCCACCCTCAACTCCATCTAAACTCCACCTCCACCCTCAACTCCACCCTCAACTCCACCTCCACCCTCAACTCCACCCCAACTCCACCTCAACTCCACCTCAACTCCAACTCCACCATCAACTCCACCCTCAACTCCACCTCAACTCCACCCCAACTCCACCAAAACTCCACCTCAACTCCACCTCAACTCCACCTCAACTCCACCTCAACCCTCAACTCCACCTCAACTCCACCCCAACTCAACTCCACCCCAACTCCACCTCAACTCCCCCTCAACTCCACCTCAACTCCACCTCAACTCCACCTCAACTCCCCCTCCACCCTCAACTCCACCCCAACTCCACCTCAACTCCACCTCCACCCTCAACTCCACCTCAACTCCACCTCCACCCTCAACTCCACCTCAACTCCACCTAAACTCCCCCTCAACTCCACCTCAACTCCCCCTCAACTCCACCTCAACTCCACCTCAACTCCACCTCCACCCTCAACTCCACCTCAACTCCACCTCAACTCCACCTCCACCCTCAACTCCACCTCAACTCACCCTCAACTCCACCTCCACCCTCAACTCACCCTCAACTCCACCTCCACCCTCAACTCCACCTCAACTCCACCTCCACCCTCAACTCACCCTCAACTCCACCTCCACCCTCAACTCCACCCCAACTCCACCTCAACTCCACCTCAACTCCACCTCCACCCTCAACTCCATCTAAACTCCACCTCCACCCTCAACTCCACCCTCAACTCCACCTCCACCCTCAACTCCACCCCAACTCCACCTCAACTCCACCTCAACTCCAACTCCACCATCAACTCCACCCTCAACTCCACCTCAACTCCACCCCAACTCCACCAAAACTCCACCTCAACTCCACCTCAACTCCACCTCAACTCCACCTCAACCCTCAACTCCACCTCAACTCCACCCCAACTCAACTCCACCCCAACTCCACCTCAACTCCCCCTCAACTCCACCTCAACTCCACCTCAACTCCACCTCAACTCCCCCTCCACCCTCAACTCCACCCCAACTCCACCTCAACTCCACCTCCACCCTCAACTCCACCTCAACTCCACCTCCACCCTCAACTCCACCTCAACTCCACCTAAACTCCCCCTCAACTCCACCTCAACTCCCCCTCAACTCCACCTCAACTCCACCTCAACTCCACCTCCACCCTCAACTCCACCTCAACTCCACCTCAACTCCACCTCCACCCTCAACTCCACCTCAACTCACCCTCAACTCCACCTCCACCCTCAACTCACCCTCAACTCCACCTCCACCCTCAACTCCACCTCAACTCCACCTCCACCCTCAACTCACCCTCAACTCCACCTCCACCCTCAACTCCACCCCAACTCCACCTCAACTCCACCTCAACTCCACCTCCACCCTCAACTCAACTCCACCTCAACTCCACCTCAACTCCACCTCAACTCCACCCTCAACTCCACCCTCAACTCCACCCCAACTCCACCTCAACTCCACCTCCACCCTCAACTCACCCTCAACTCCACCTCCACCTCAACTCCACCCCAACTCCACCTCCACCTCAACTCCACCCTCAGCTCCACCTCAACTCCACCTCCACTCCACCTCAACTCCACTCTCAACTCCACCCTCAGCTCCACCTCAACTCCTCAACTCCACCTCCACCTCAACTCCACCCTCAACTCCACCCTCAGCTCCACCCTCAGCTCCACCTCAACTCCACCTCAACTCCACCTCAACTCCACCTCAGCTCCACCTCAACTCCACCTCCACTCCACCTCAACTCCACCCTCAACTCCACCCTCAACTCCACCCTCAGCTCCACGCTCAGCTCCACCTCAACTTCACTTCAACTCCACCTAAACTCCACCTCAACTCCGCCTCAGCTCCACCTCAACTCCACCTCAACTCCACCCTCAACTCCACCCTCAACTCCACCTCAACTCCACCTCCACCCTCAACTCCATCTAAACTCCACCTCCACCCTCAACTCCACCCTCAACTCCACCTCCACCCTCAACTCCACCCCAACTCCACCTCAACTCCACCTCAACTCCAACTCCACCATCAACTCCACCTCAACTCCACCTCCACCATCAACTCCACCTCAACTCCAACTCCACCTTCAATCCACCATCAACTCCACCTCAACTCCACCTCAACTCCAACTCCACCTCAACTCCACCCTCAACTCCACCTCCACTCCACCCTCAACTCCACCCTCAACTCCACCTCCACCCTCAACTCCACCCCAACTCCACCTCCACTCCACCTCAACTCCACCTCAACTCCACCTCCACTCCACCCTCCACTCCACCCCAACTCCACCCTAAACTCCACCTCAACTCCACCTCAACTCCACCTCAACTCCACATCCACTCCACGGGGGGGGGGGAGGAGCCACCACGGAGGGGACGAAGAGCCATCACGGGGGGGGAGGAGGAGCCACGGGGGGAGGAGCCACCACGGGGGGGAGGAGCCACCACGGGGGGGAGGAGCCACGGGGGGAGGAGCCACCACGGGGGGAGGAGCCACGGGGGGAAGGAGCCACTACGGGGGGGGGGAGCCAACGGGGGGGGGAGCCACGGGGGGGGGGGGAGGAGCCACCACGGGGGGGAGGAGCCACCACGGGGAGGGGAGGAGCCACCACGGGGGGGGGGGGAGGAGCCACCACGGGGGTGGGAGGAAACACCACGGGGGGGGAGGAGCCACCACGGGGGGGAGGAGCCACCATGGGGGGGAGGGGAGCCACCACGGGGGGAGGAGCCACGGGGGGGAGGAGCCACCACGGGGAAGGAGGAGCCACCACGGGGGGGGGGAGCCACCACGGGGGGGGAGGAGCCACCACGGGGTGGGAGGAGCCACCACGGGGGGGAGGAGCCACGGGGGGGAGGAGCCACCACGGGGGGGAGGAGCCACCACGGGGGGGGAGGAGCCACCACGGGGGGGGAGGAGCCACCACGGGGGGGAGGAGCCACCACGGGGGGGGGAGGAGCAACCGCGGGGGGGAGGAGCCATCACAGGGGGGGAGGAGCCACCACGGGGGGGGGAGGAGCCACCACGGGGGGGGGAGGAGCCACCACGGGAGGAGGAGGAGCCACCACGGGGGGGGGGGAGGAGCCACCACGGGGGGGGGGGGGGGAAGCCACCACGGGGCGGGGGAGGAGCCACCACGGGGCGGGGTAGGAGCCACCACGGGGGGGGGAGGAGCCACCACGGAGGGGGGGGGAGGGGCCACCACGTGGCATGCGAGGAGGGAGGGCGCCGGTTGGATCAGATCTCCGGGCGCGGAAGTCGAAGCAACAGGGCGCGATTGGGGGGGGGGGTCGCCCGGCCGCCTTTGTCTCCCCAGTGGCGATGTTTACACACCGCACCAGGTACTCATTTGAGGCGGAGTCGACCTAGGGGAGGCCCAGGACCGGTTCAGATAATAGCCACTGGTTTTGGCCATGAGTGGGAATCGAACTCGGAATGCCGGATTCGTAGCGCAGCGTGCTACCGCTCACCACACAAACACACGGACACACACACACGGACACACACACAGACACACACACGGACACAGACACACACACGGACACACACACAAACACACGAACACACACAAACACACGGACACAAACACACGGACACAACAACAACCGCCATTCGCCACTAAGTGGTGGTGACGTCACCACGACGCTTGTGCCAGGTCATGTGCACCTTGAGGCCACGTGAAGTGTCGAACGCCCGCTGGCAGGAGGTCACGGGGCAGACCCAGCAGGTGCCACGGGTCGACTGACTGAGATGACCGAGATGACTGGCTGATGCACCACCTGTGCCCCCTACTGTACCAACTTGCTGTGCTTTAGCCACCCGGCGCTCCGCACGTTGTTGTGAGCATCGCTCCTCCGCCCTCCGTTGTTGTTGGAGGGCGACTGCCTCCAACTGCGCAGTAGCGTCCTTCACGAGCCTCCTCCACAGAGGCCGATCTTGACACCGCTGGTACCAGTCATCGACAAGTCCACTCAGCTCCACGTCCTCCTGTACCAGATCACTCCATCTCTTCTCTAGCCCGTGCCGCGCCCGTTTAGCCCCCTCGATCCGGCCAAACAAAAGCTGTTTAGGCATGCGGTGGCTGGGCATGCGGGCTACATGGCCCAGCCAACGCAGCCTTGCCTGCCGGAGGAGCTCACCGATGGGACTTTGCCCAGATTTTTCAAGGATTTGTGAGCTCCTCACACAATCCAGCCTGGTTAAACCCAGGATGGATCGTAGGCAGGCCAGCCTCAATGTTTCTAACTGGCAAAGATGTTCCATTAGGGGGGTTCACGTTTCGTAAGCGTAGAGAAGGGAGGGAATGACTGTGGCCGAGAAGACCCGAAGCTTCATGCGGAGCGACAGACCAGGTAGCTTCCACACAGCGTTACGCAACCGATGAAAAGATATTGCCGCTCGACTGATTCGGAGTGAGACCTCTGCTGTTAAACCGGAGCCAGGCATGAGCACACTGCCCAGGTTTGGGAAACTCTCCACTCTCTCCACAACTGCCCCATCACCGATTGGGAGTTGTGGGGGTGGAGTGTCCGATGGTACAAAATACCCAGGCAGGTGCTTAGTTTTGGTGGGGCTGATGGTAAGGCCCCACCTCTTAGTGGCACGCTCCAGTCTCAGCAGCAGCGTCTACAACTCCTCCTCTGAATGAGCAGCAATTACCAAATCATCGGCATACATAACGTGGTTGACCAATAGGGAGCCATCCCTTGACCGCACCCGGGCATCGATCAGCCTCCCATTGTATCTGTACCAAATGAAGATTCCTCCGGTACAGCTACTGAAGGCTTCACGAACTACGTGGTCAAAATAGATGTTAAATAATGTGGGAGCCAGAGGACATCCCTGTCGCACGCCAAGGTGTACAGGGAATGGCTCCGACTCCCAGCCACGTAGTTTTACCCGGGCCCGCTCACAATCATGAAGGTCCTTAATGATCGTGAGCAGAGGGTCAGGGACTCCGAAAGCACGAAGAACAACGCAGAGCCCAGAACTACTGATGGTATCATAGGCCTTGACCAGGTCAGTAAAGCAGAGATGTAGGTCTTGTTGGAATTCCCTACACCTCTGCTGTAGCAGACGGACATATAATATGGCATCTGTGCAGGACCGCCCTTTCCTGAAACCGCATTGGGGCTCCGCAAGCCTCTCCTCAGCGTGCCTAGCAAGGCGATGTTGAATAATCCTTGCCAGGACCTTTCCCGGCACACTGAGGAGTGAAGATGCCCCTGTAGTTGCTACAGACACACAGATACTCACTCACACACACACGGACATTCATACAGACACACACACACTCACACACACGCACATTCATACAGACACACACACTCACGGACATTCATACAGACACACACACACGGACATTCATACAGACACACACACTCACGGACATTCATACAGACACACGCACACAGACACACACACACGGACATTCATACAGACATACGCACACAGACACACACACGGACATTCATACAGACACACACAATCACACACTCACGGACCATCATACAGACACACGCACACAGACACACACACAGTCACACACTCACACACAGACACACGCACACAGACACACACACAGACACACACACCATCACAGACACACACAAACACACACACGCACACACACAGACACACGCACACACACACGCACACACGCACACACACACAGACACACACTCACACACACACAGACACACACACACTCACACACACTCACACACACACAGACACACACACACTCACACACACACACTCACACACACACAGACACACACACACACTCACACACACAGACACACACACAGACACACACGCACACACACGCACAGACACACGCACACACACACGCACACACACACACGCACACACACTCACACACACACACGCACACACACTCACACACACACAGACACACACTCACACACACACAGACACACACACACTCACACACACACAGACACACACACAGACACACACACACTCACACACACACGCACACACACACTCACACACACACAGACACACACACACACTCACAGACACACACAGACACACACGCACACACACACACACGCACACACACACAGACACACACACGCACACACACACTCACACACACACAGACACACACACACACGCACACACACACTCACACACACTCGTGCGCTAATGCGCGCGCACAGAGGCCAGGTCACGTGAGTCAATTATCGCCGTAATTAATGGAGGCGGGGCTAATCCTGATAACAAGCTATCTCATTTGCATAATTGCCGCAAACTGCCCTGGCGCTCTCGCACGCGCAAAGGTGCCCCAGGTAACCCACAAGCAGCGCGCTAACCACTGCGCCACCGCTCCCCACTCACACACCCACACGCAGCGCGCTAACCACTGCGCCACCGCTCCCCCACTCACACGAGCAGCGCGCTAACCACTGCGCCACTGCTCCCCCACTCGCGCAGTGTGCTAACCACTGCGCCACCACTCCCCACACGCAGCGCGCTAACCACTGCGCCACCGCTCCCCCACTCACACACAGCGCGCTAACCACTGCGCCACCGCTCCCCCACTCACGCAGCGCGCTAACCACTGCACCACCGCTCCCGCACTCACGCAGTGTGCTAACCACTACACCACCGCTCCCCACCCACACACACTGTGCTAACCACTGCGCCACCGCTCCCCCACTCACACAGTGTGCTAACCACTGCACCACCGCTCCCCACCCACACACAGCGCGCTAACCACTGCGCCACCGCTCTCCACCCACACGCAGCGCGCTAACCACTGCACCACCGCTCCCCACTCACACACAGCACGCTAACCACTGCGCCACCGCTCCCCCACTCACACAGTGTGCTAACCACTGCACCACCGCTCCCCACCCACACACAGCGCGCTAACCATTGCGCCACCGCTCTCCACCCACACGCAGCGCGCTAACCACTGCACCACCGCTCCCCACTCACACACAGCACGCTAACCACTGCACCACCGCTCCCCACTCACACACAGCGCGGTAACCACTGCACCACTACTCCCCACTCACACACAGCGCGCTAACCACTGCGCCACCGCTCCCCACTCACACTCAGCTCGCTAACCACTGCACCACCGCTTCCCACTCACACACAGCGCGGTAACCACTGCACCACTACTCCCCACTCACACACAGCGCGCTAACCACTGCGCCACCGCTCCCCACTCACACTCAGCTCGCTAACCACTGCACCACCGCTTCCCACTCACACACAGCGCGGTAACCACTGCACCACTACTCCCCACTCACACACAGCGCGCTAACCACTGCGCCACCGCTCCCCACTCAGCTCGCTAACCACTGCACCACCGCTTCCCACTGCGCTAACCACTGCGCCACCGCTCCCCACCACGTGTTATTAATAAGTCGGGTCACAGGTGGCGCGGCCCGTCACGTGCCTCAATTAGGACTTCCTGACAAGAGGCTTGAGAAATCCGCAGAAGCTCCAACTTAATCGAAATCCGCGGAAGCTCCGACTTATTCGAAATCCGCGGAAGCTCCGACTTCATCGAAATCCGCGGAAGCTCCGACTTAATCGAAATCCGCGGAAGCTCCGATTTCATTGCAATCTGCGGAAGCTCCGACTTAATCGAAATCCGCGGAAGCCCCGAACTTTCACACGAAGATCCCCCCATGGGGAGGAGGCACACGAAGGTGTGGGCGGTGGGCAGCAACCGCGCCCGGCCGCCTTTGTCTTCCCCACACACTCCGCGGCGACAACCAGGCCGAGCCGACCTAGGGGAAGCCCAGAATCGTCTCGGATACTTCCCCCACCGCCACAGAGACAGCGGTGACCAGCAGAGGTGGACCGGCTTCCACATTCACCGCCTCATCAGCAGGCCTCAGGCTTTGTCGCCCCAGTGATGGAGAGCTGCCCGCTGTCTGCACGGGTCACGTGACCAGAGCGCCCCCTCGTGGCTGAGTTTACCAGCCGGGCGGGGGGGAGGGGGCGCTGTGCTGGACTGCGAGTGGTTGGCAGCGAGCACGTGACCTGCTGTTTGGGGGGGGGGTGCGAGTCTTCCAATCCAGCCAATCGGAGGCACCCCCCCCCCCCCAACTCTCGCGCGTGCTCATTGGCCGAGCCGGTGCGTGACGTCACAGAGGCAGCACGAGGTCGGCTTCCCTCGTGGTCGTCAGGGACGCGACGAACTCCCCTCAGCGCGACGCAGCGGACGGACGGCGCCGTTGTTGTTTGCATCTCGCCGTGCCTCCCCTACGGGGACTTCGGTGAGCATCTCTCCTCGTGGAGCCGCTCCTCCCCAGCGACACTGCGCTCCGACAGCGCCTCGTGCCGTCCGCCTCGTGGCGTCGACCTCCGGTCCAACACCGGCTGAGGCTGGGCCCGAGAGAAGGCTGCCGCTCCCGGCGTCGAAGGCGACGCGTGGCACATTACCGGAGCGTCGGGGCGTTCGGCGCAAACTCGACCCCTGGCAAGCGGTGTCGACGCTGGCGTTGGGCACAACGACTCGCGTCTTCATTGCCGGCAAGGGCGGAACCTGGAAATGCCCTCGCGGCTCGTGGGGATGGATAACAACATGAAGATTCCGATTCGCTTGAGATTTCTCCTCCAATGTTCAGCTCCACGTGCGGAGGGACCGGCCCTGTGGCGTTCGCCCGGATAACATCTCTGTTTGACTGTGTGTGTGTGTGTGTGCTGTGTGTGTGTGCTGTGTGTGTGCTGTGTGTGTGTGCTGTGTCTGTGTGCTGTGTGTTGTGTTTGTGCTGTGTGTGTGTGCTGTGTGCGTGTGCTGTGTGTGTGCTGTGTCTGTATGCGTGTGCTGTGTCTGTGTGTGTACTGTGTGTGTGCTGTGTGTGTGCTGTGTGCGCTGTGTGTGTGTGCTGTGTGTTGGCTGTGTGTGTGCTGTGTGTACTGTGTGTGCTATGTGTGCGCTGTGTGTGTGTGCTGTGTGTATTGTGCGTGCTGTGCTGTGTGTGTGCTGTGTGTGTGTGTGTGCTGTGTGTGCTGTGTGTGTGTACTGTGTGTGTGCTGTGCGTGCTGTGCTGTGTGTGTGTGTGCGCTGTGTGCGCTGTGTGCGCTGTGTGCGCGCTGTGTGTGTGCTGTGTGTGTGTGTGTGTGCTGTGTGTGTGTGTGCTGTGTGCGCTGTGTGTGTGCTGTGTGTGTGCTGTTTGTGCGCTGTGTGTGCTGTGTGTGTGTGCTGTGTGTGCTGTGTGTGTGTACTGTGTGTGTGTGTGCTGTGTGTGTGTGTGCTGTGTGTGTGCTGTGTGTGTGTGTGCTGTGTGTATTGTGCGTGCTGTGCTGTGTGTACTGTGTGTGCTGTGTGTACTGTTTGTGTGCTGTGTGTGTGCTGTGTGCTGTGTGTACTGTGCGTGCTGTGTGTGCGTGCTGTGTGTGCTGTGTGTGTGTACTGTGTGTGTGCTGTGTGTGTGTGTGTGTGTACTGTGTGTGTGCTGTGTGTGTGTGCTGTGTGTGTGTGTGTGTGTGCTGTGTGTGCTGTGTGTGTGTACTGTGTGTGTGTGTGTGTGCTGTGTGTGTGTGTGCTGTGTGTGTGTGTGCTGTGTGTATTGTGCGTGCTGTGCTGTGTGTACTGTGTGTGCTGTGTGTACTGTTTGTGTGCTGTGTGTGTGCTGTGTGCTGTGTGTACTGTGCGTGCTGTGTGTGCGTGCTGTGTGTGCTGTGTGTGTGTACTGTGTGTGTGCTGTGTGTGTGTGTGTGCTGTGTGTGCTGTGTGTGCTGTGTGTGCGCTGTGTGTGTACTGTGTGTGTACTGTGTGTGTGTGTTGTGTGTACTGTGTGTGTGTGTTGTGTGTGCTGTGTGTGTGTACTGTGTGTGCTGTGTGTGTGCTGTGTGTGTACTGTGTGTGTACTGTGTGTGTGTGTTGTGTGTACTGTGTGTGTGTGTTGTGTGTGCTCTGTGTGTGTACTGTGTGTGCTGTGTGTGTGCTGTGTGTGTACTGTGTGTGTACTGTGTGTGTGTGTTGTGTGTACTGTGTGTGTGTGTTGTGTGTGCTGTGTGTGTACTGTGTGTGTACTGTGTGTGCTGTGTGTGTACTGTGTGTGTACTGTGTGTGTGTGTTGTGTGTGCTGTGTGTGTACTGTGTGTGTGTGTTGTGTGTACTGTGTGTGTGTGTTGTGTGTGTACTGTGTGTGTACTGTGTGTGTGTGTTGTGTATACTGTGTGTGTGTGTTGTGTGTGCTGTGTGTGTACTGTGTGTGTACTGTGTGTGTGTGTTGTGTGTGCTGTGTGTGTACTGTGTGTGTGTGTTGTGTGTGCTGTGTGTGTACTGTGTGTGTACTGTGTGTGCTGTGTGTGTACTGTGTGTGTACTGTGTGTGTGTGTTGTGTGTGCTGTGTGTGTACTGTGTGTGCTGTGTGTGCTGTGTGTGTACTGTGTGTGCTGTGTGTGTGCTGTGTGTGCTGTGTGTGTGCTGTGTGTGTGCTGTGTGTGTGCTGTGTGTGTGCTGTGTGTGTGCTGTGTGTGTGCGCTGGCTATGATGGTGCCGGCTGCTTCTCCTTGTAAAGCACCGCTCCCTTCTGCTCCAAATCCGGCACCTTCACAGCCAGCCAGGGCCCCAGCTGCAACATCAACATCAGCATCATCATCAACATCACCATCATCATCATCAACACCATCATCAGCATCACTATCATCATTATCAGCATCATCATCACCATCAGCATCATCATCATCACCATCAGCATCATCATCATCACCATCGTCAGAAGCAGGATCAGCAAAAGCAGTATAATAATTTGTTTCCGTGTGTGTATGAGTGTGTGCGTGTGCATACGAGTGTGTGCGTGTGTATGAGTGTGTACCTGAGTGAGTGTGTACCTGAGTGAGTGTGTACGCAAGTGCGTATGCAAGTGAGTGTACTTGTGAGTACGCGATCGAATATGTGAGTACGCGAGTGAGTATGTGAGTGAGCGAGTGAATGAGCGAGTGAGTATGTGAGTGAGTGAGGGAGCGAGTGAGAGTACATGAGTGAGTGAGCAGGTATGTGAGCGAGTGAGTACGCTAGTGAGTACACTAGTGAGTACACTAGTGAGCGACCGAGTGAGTATATGAGCTAGTGAGTGAGTACGTGAGTGAGTACGTGAGTGAGTGAGTACATGAGTGAGTACGTGAGTGAGTACGTGAGTGAGTGAGTACGTGAGTGAGTGAGTACGTGAGTGAGTACGTGAGTGAGTACGTGAGTGAGTGAGTACGTGAGTGAGTGAGTACGTGAGCGAGTATGTGAGTGAGTATGTGAGTGAGTGAGTACGTGAGTGAGTGAGTACGTGAGTGAGTACATGAGTGAGTATGTGAGTGAGTATGTGAGTGAGTGAGTACGTGAGTGAGTGAGTACGTGAGTGAGTACGTGAGTGAGTGAGTACGTGAGTGAGTACGTGAGCGAGTATGTGAGTGAGTATGTGAGTGAGTGAGTACGTGAGTGAGTGAGTACGTGAGTGAGTACATGAGTGAGTGAGTACGTGAGTGAGTACGTGAGTGAGTGAGTACGTGAGTGAGTGAGTACGTGAGTGAGTGAGTGAGTACGTGAGTACGTGAGTGAGTACGTGAGCGAGTATGTGAGTGAGTGAGTACGTGAGTGAGTGAGTACGTGAGTGAGTACGTGAGTGAGTGAGTACGTGAGTGAGTGAGTACGTGAGTGAGTGAGTACGTGAGTGAGTACGTGAGCGAGTATGTGAGTTAGTACGCAAGTATGTGAGTGAGTACGCTAGTGAGTGAGTATGAGCTAGTAACTGACAACCATCACAACATCACAACACCACAACAACCACAACAACCATTACAACATCACAACAACCAACACAACACAACAACACCACAACAACCATCACAACACCACAACAACCATCACAACAACATCACAACAACACCACAACAACCACCACTAACAAAATCACAACCATCACAACAACTATCACAACAACATCACAATACCATCACAACAACATCACAACACCATCACAACAACAACACAACAACCATCACAACAACACAACAACCATCACAACAACAACACAACAACCATCACAACAACAACACATCACAACAACCATCACAACAACCACCACAACAACATCACAATACCATCACAACATCAATCACAACAACCATCACAACAACAACACAACAACCATCACAACAACATCACAACAACAACACAACAACCATCACAACAACCACCACAACAACATCACAACAACACCACAACATCAATCACAACAACAACACAACAACAACACAACAACCATCACAACAACAACACATCACAACAACCATCACAACAACCACCACAACAACATCACAATACCATCACAACAACAACACAACAACCATCACAACAACAACACAACAACCATCACAACAACAACACAACAACCATCACAACAACAACACAACAACCATCACAACAACAATCACAACAACCACCACAACATCAATCACAACAACCATCACAACAACACAACACCCATCACAACAACCAACATCACAACAACAACACAACAACCAACATCACAACAACAACACAACAACCACCACAACCATCACAACAACCATCACAACATCACAACAACCACCACAACAACCAACATCACAACTCCGTCTAGTCGACTCGTTCGCCAAGGCGCCTAGGCCCGCCGGACCGATCCACGCGGAGAATCGATACCGCGCGACTCCTCGCCACCTTTACCAATGGGCGAGAGCGATTCTCAGAGTCGCGAACAAAACGATTCCTCTTGACGTTCCCTAGCGAACCATTGAGAAAAAGCGATTCTCAGAATCGCGAACATAACGATTCCTCCTGACGCTCAGTAGCGAACCAATGGACGAGAGCGATTCTCGGAATCGCGAACAAAACGATTCCTCTTGACGTTCAGTAGCGAACCAATTGAAGTGAATCGATTTTATTTGTAATCATTGATAAAAAAAACGATTCCTTAAGTTGGTTGTTCAACGGCTTGAATCGATTTCGTAATTTAATTCGTGAAGGGTTAACACGATTCCCTTAGTTTTTATTTCTATTTTAAAATATTTCATGACAACGGTTATCAGTGTTGAATCGATTCACCAAAAGAATCATTCGATCGATATTTTATATCGATTTTATTGAAACCGTTTCCGTAAGTTAATCGATCCCTTTAGCGCGTCAACGAGAATCGACCGCGAGAATCCGTTACCCAACAGCGTTAAATTCAAGCGTCCTCCAAATATGTTAATGAGCTTCGGTGACCACGCCCACTAGTCGGTGACCACGCCCACTAGTCGGTGACCACGCCCCCCTTCGTCAGTGACCACGCCCACACTCAGCATCGTTCATTGAGACAAAGCTCCCCCGTGCTGCCCTGGGCAGAGAGTGGGGCAAGTGCGCTTGGCGAGTAGCAACCATCTCGTCGTCGGCCGGAGCGGGCGGTCGGCCAGCGACCACGCCCGGCCGCCTTTGTCTCCCTAGAGACATCGCGCTGTGTACTCATTAAAGGCTGAGTCGATCTAGGGGAGGCCAGGGGTTGCGTGGGTGCTGGCAGGGTGGGCGCTAACCGCTGCACCACCGCTCCCTTCCATTGTCCCCGCCCACCCACTCGTAGGCCCCTCCCCTTGCACCCTTCCCCCGCCCCCGCCCCCCCAGGTGGCTCAGTGCGCATGCGCGACCCCGCCTATTGGAATGCGTACGAGCCTGGTTCCCTGTGTGCCTGAGACACAGATAACACTTAGACACTTAGGAGACACACTTAGACATAGACACACTCAGACACACACTTAGACTTACACACTTAGGAGACACACTCAGACAAACACTTAGACTTACACACTTAGGAGACACACTCAGACACACACTTAGACTTACACACTTAGTAGACACACTTAGTAGACACACTTAGACATACATACACACACACACTTAGTAGACACACTTAGACATAGACACTTAGTAGACACACACACAGACACACACTTAGTAGACACACACACAGAGTAGACACACAGAGACACACACACACTTAGTAGACACACACATAGTCACACACACAGACACTTAGTAGACACAGACACACACACACAGACACACTTAGACACACTTAGACACACACACAGGCACACACACAGAGTAGACACACACACAGACACAGTCACACACACACACAGACACACAGTCACAGACACACACACAGGCACACACAGTCACACACACAGACACACACACAGACATACACACAGGCACACACACACAGGCACACACACACACAGACACACACAGGCACACACACACAGACACACACACAGGCACACACACACAGACACACACAGACAGCGAGAGAGAGAGAGGGAACGAGGAAGAGAGGAGCGAGGCGGCGCTGCTCTGCAAGAGACGCGGGACGACTGGTGAAGTGGAGTGGTGAGTGGTGAGTCTGTAGGGTTCTGTAGGGTTCTGTAGGGTGGGGAGTCTGTAGGGTTCTGTAGGGGAGGGGAGTCTGTAGGGTTCTGTAGGGTTCTGTAGGGGAGGGGAGTCTGTAGGGTGGGGAGTCTGTAGGGTGGGGAGTCTGTAGGGTGGGGAGTCTGTAGGGTGGGGAGTCTGTAGGGTGGGGAGTCTGTAGGGTGGGGAGTCTGTAGGGTGGGGGGTCTGTAGGGTGGGGAGTCTGTAGGGTGGGGAGTCTGTAGGGTGGGGAGTCTGTAGGGTGGGGAGTCTGTAGGGTGGGGGGTCTGTAGGGTGGGGGGTCTGTAGGGTGGGGGGTCTGTAGGAGTCTGTAGGGTGGGGAGTCTGTAGGGTGGGGAGTCTGTAGGGTGGGGGGTCTGTAGGGTGGGGAGTCTGTAGGGTGGGGAGTCTGTAGGGTGGGGGGTCTGTAGGGTGGGGGGTCTGTAGGGTGGGGAGTCTGTAGGGTGGGGAGTCTGTAGGGTGGGGAGTCTGTAGGGTGGGGAGTCTGTAGGGTGGGGAGTCTGTAGGGTGGGGAGTCTGTAGGGTGGGGAGTCTGTAGGGTGGGGAGTCTGTAGGAGTCTGTAGGGTGGGGAGTCTGTAGGGTGGGGAGTCTGTAGGGTGGGGAGTCTGTAGGGTGGGGAGTCTGTAGGGTGGGGGAGTCTGTAGGAGTCTGTAGGAGTCTGTAGGGTGGGGGAGTCTGTAGGGTGGGGGAGTCTGTAGGGTGGGGAGTCTGTAGGGTGGGGAGTCTGTAGGGTGGGGAGTCTGTAGGGTGGGGGTCTGTAGGGTGGGGGGTCTGTAGGGTGGGGGTCTGTAGGGTGGGGGGTCTGTAGGGTGGGGAGTCTGTAGGGTGGGGGTCTGTAGGGTGGGGAGTCTGTAGGGTGGGGAATCTGTAGGGTGGGGGTCTGTAGGGTGGGGAGTCTGTAGGGTGGGGGTCTGTAGGGTGGGGGGTCTGTAGGGTGGGGGTCTGTAGGGTGGGGAGTCTGTAGGGTGGGGGTCTGTAGGGTGGGGGGTCTGTAGGGTGGGGGTCTGTAGGGTGGGGAGTCTGTAGGGTGGGGGAGTCTGTAGGGTGGGGGGTCTGTAGGAGTCTGTAGGGTGGGGGTCTGTAGGGTGGGGGAGTCTGTAGGGTGGGGGGTCTGTAGGAGTCTGTAGGGTGGGGGTCTGTAGGGTGGGGGAGTCTGTAGGGTGGGGGTCTGTAGGAGTCTGTAGGGTGGGGGTCTGTAGGAGTCTGTAGGGTGGGGAGTCTGTAGGAGTCTGTAGGGTGGGGAGTCTGTAGGGTGGGGAGTCTGTAGGGTGGGGAGTCTGTAGGGTGGGGGTCTGTAGGGTGGGGAGTCTGTAGGGTGGGGGTCTGTAGGGTGGGGGAGTCTGTAGGGTGGGGGTCTGTAGGGTGGGGAGTCTGTAGGGTGGGGAGTCTGTAGGGTAGGGGTCTGTAGGGTGGGGAGTCTGTAGGGTGGGGGTCTGTAGGGTGGGGGAGTCTGTAGGGTGGGGGTCTGTAGGGTGGGGAGTCTGTAGGAGTCTGTAGGGTGGCGAGTCTGTAGGGTGGGGAGTCTGTAGGAGTCTGTAGGGTGGCGAGTCTGTAGGGTGGGGAGTCTGTAGGGTGGGGGGTCTGTAGGGTGGGGAGTCTGTAGGAGTCTGTAGGGTGGGGGGTCTGTAGGGTGGGGAGTCTGTAGGAGTCTGTAGGGTGGCGAGTCTGTAGGGTGGGGAGTCTGTAGGGTGGGGGGTCTGTAGGGTGGGGAGTCTGTAGGAGTCTGTAGGGTGGCGAGTCTGTAGGGTGGGGAGTCTGTAGGGTGGGGAGTCTGTAGGGTGGGGGGTCTGTAGGAGTCTGTAGGGTGGGGAGTCTGTAGGGTGGGGGGTCTGTAGGAGTCTGTAGGGTGGCGAGTCTGTAGGAGTCTGTAGGGTGGCGAGTCTGTAGGGTGGGGAGTCTGTAGGGTGGGGGGTCTGTAGGGTGGGGAGTCTGTAGGGTGGGGGGGTCTGTAGGGTGGGGGGTCTGTAGGAATCTGTAGGGTGGGGGTCTGTAGGGTGGGGAGTCTGTAGGGTGGGGGGTCTGTAGGGTGGGGGGTCTGTAGGGTGGGGAGTCTATAGGGTGGGGGTCTGTAGGGTGGGGGGTCTGTAGGAGTCTGTAGGGTGGGGGGTCTGTAGGGTGGGGGGTCTGTAGGGTGGGGAGTCTGTAGGAGTCTGTAGGGTGGGGGGGTCTGTAGGGTGGGGGGTCTGTAGGGTGGGGGGTCTGTAGGGTGGGGGGTCTGTAGGGTGGGGAGTCTGTAGGAGTCTGTAGGGTGGGGGGGTCTGTAGGGTGGGGGGGTCTGTAGGGTGGGGGGTCTGTAGGGTGGGGAGTCTGTAGGGTGGGGGAGTCTGTAGGGTGGGGGAGTCTGTAGGGTGGGGGAGTCTGTAGGGTGGGGAGTCTGTAGGAGTCTGTAGGGTGGGGGGTCTGTAGGGTGGGGAGTCTGTAGGGTGGGGGAGTCTGTAGGGTGGGGGGTCTGTAGGGTGGGGAGTCTGTAGGGTGGGGAGTCTGTAGGAGTCTGTAGGGTGGGGGGTCTGTAGGGTGGGGAGTCTGTAGGGTGGGGGGTCTGTAGGGTGGGGAGTCTGTAGGGTGGGGGGTCTGTAGGGTGGGGAGTCTGTAGGGTGGGGAGTCTGTAGGGTGGGGAGTCTGTAGGAGTCTGTAGGGTGGGGGGTCTGTAGGGTGGGGAGTCTGTAGGGTGGGGAGTCTGTAGGAGTCTGTAGGGTGGGGAGTCTGTAGGGTGGGGAGTCTGTAGGGTGGGGAGTCTGTAGGAGTCTGTAGGGTGGGGGGTCTGTAGGGTGGGGGGTCTGTAGGGTGGGGAGTCTGTAGGAGTCTGTAGGGTGGGGAGTCTGTAGGGTGGGGAGTCTGTAGGGTGGGGAGTCTGTAGGGTGGGGAGTCTGTAGGGTGGGGAGTCTGTAGGAGTCTGTAGGGTGGGGAGTCTGTAGGGTGGGGAGTCTGTAGGGTGGGGAGTCTGTAGGGTGGGGAGTCTGTAGGGTGGGGAGTCTGTAGGGTGGGGAGTCTGTAGGGTGGCGAGTCTGTAGGGTGGCGAGTCTGTAGGAGTCTGTAGGGTGGGGAGTCTGTAGGGTGGGGGGTCTGTAGGGTGGGGGGTCTGTAGGGTGGGGAGTCTGTAGGGTGGGGAGTCTGTAGGGTGGGGAGTCTGTAGGGTGGGGGGTCTGTAGGGTGGGGGGTCTGTAGGGTGGGGAGTCTGTAGGGTGGGGAGTCTGTAGGGTGGCGAGTCTGTAGGAGTCTGTAGGGTGGGGAGTCTGTAGGGTGGGGGGTCTGTAGGGTGGGGGGTCTGTAGGGTGGGGAGTCTGTAGGGTGGGGAGTCTGTAGGGTGGGGAGTCTGTAGGAGTCTGTAGGGTGGGGGGTCTGTAGGGTGGGGGGTCTGTAGGGTGGGGGGTCTGTAGGGTGGGGAGTCTGTAGGAGTATGTAGGGTGGGGAGTCTGTAGGGTGGGGAGTCTGTAGGGTGGGGAGTCTGTAGGAGTCTGTAGGAGTCTGTAGGGTGGGGAGTCTGTAGGGTGGGGAGTCTGTAGGAGTCTGTAGGAGTCTGTAGGGTGGGGGGTCTGTAGGGTGGGGGGTCTGTAGGGTGGGGAGTCTGTAGGAGTATCTAGGGTGGGGGGTCTGTAGGGTGGGGGGTCTGTAGGGTGGGGGGTCTGTAAGGTGGGGAGTCTGTAGGAGTCTGTAGGGTGGGGGGTCTGTAGGGTGGGGAGTCTGTAGGAGTCTGTAGGGTGGGGGGTCTGTAGGGTGGGGAGTCTGTAGGGTGGGGGGTCTGTAGGGTGGGGAGTCTGTAGGGTGGGGAGTCTGTAGGGTGGGGAGTCTGTAGGGTGGGGAGTCTGTAGGGTGGGGAGTCTGTAGGAGTCTGTAGGGTGGGGGGTCTGTAGGGTGGGGGGTCTGTAGGGTGGGGAGTCTGTAGGAGTATGTAGGGTGGGGAGTCTGTAGGGTGGGGAGTCTGTAGGAGTCTGTAGGAGTCTGTAGGGTGGGGGGTCTGTAGGGTGGGGAGTCTGTAGGGTGGGGAGTCTGTAGGGTGGGGAGTCTGTAGGAGTCTGTAGGGTGGGGAGTCTGTAGGAGTCTGTAGGAGTCTGTAGGGTGGGGGGTCTGTAGGGTGGGGGGTCTGTAGGGTGGGGAGTCTGTAGGGTGGGGGGTCTGTAGGGTGGGGAGTCTGTAGGGTGGGGAGTCTGTAGGGTGGGGGAGTCTGTAGGGTGGGGGGTCTGTAGGGTGGGGAGTCTGTAGGGTGGGGGAATCTGTAGGGTGGGGAGTCTGTAGGGTGGCGAGTCTGTAGGGTGGCGAGTCTGTAGGAGTCTGTAGGGTGGGGAGTCTGTAGGGTGGGGAGTCTGTAGGGTGGGGAGTCTGTAGGGTGGGGGGTCTGTAGGGTGGGGAGTCTGTAGGGTGGGGAGTCTGTAGGGTGGGGAGTCTGTAGGAGTCTGTAGGGTGGGGGGTCTGTAGGGTGGGGGGTCTGTAGGGTGGGGAGTCTGTAGGAGTCTGTAGGGTGGGGAGTCTGTAGGGTGGGGAGTCTGTAGGGTGGGGAGTCTGTAGGAGTCTGTAGGGTGGGGAGTCTGTAGGAGTCTGTAGGAGTCTATAGGAGTCTGTAGGAGTCTATAGGGGAGGGGAGTAGTGGGTGTGTGTCCACTGTGGAGTGAAATCCGCTGTGCGCCCTTCAAACTTCAGATTTCGCTTCCTCAATCACCTCGGTGGGCTGGGTGGGGAGAGACGTGGGCTGGGTGGGGAGAGACGTGGGCTGGGTGGGGAGAGACGTGGGCTGGGTGGGGAGAGACGTGGGCTGGGTGGGGAGAGACGTGGGCTGGGTGGGGAGAGACGTGGGCTGGGTGGGGAGAGACGTGGGCTGGGTGGGGAGAGACGTGGGCTGGGTGGGGAGAGACGTGGGCTGGGTGGGGAGAGACGGCGGTGATGGTGGTGATGATGGTGTCCCATGTGACACACGCGTGTTACGTGTATTGCTTGTGTGTTACATGTGTGGTAGATGTGTGTGTTATATTTGTTACACGTGTGTTACATGCGTGGTGCGTGTTGTTACACGGGTGTACATGTTGTGACACACGCGTGTTAGCTGCGTGTCACCACCTCTGTGTGAACCCGCGTGGGGAGCGGTGGCGCAGTGGTTGGCGCGGCGCCGCGAACCCCGGTGACCCCCGGTGACCCCGCTGACTCCGGCTGTGGCAAGGGGCTCGAGGTGCACCTAGCCTGGCACAAGCGAACGGCTTGAGTTGTTGCTCCGGTTGTTGTGGTTGTTGTCGGTGGTGGTGGTGGTAGCGGTGGAGTTGGGGGCGGTGATCGCACTGCGCCGCCACCCGGGCCTCCCCTAGGTCGACTCGGCCTCAAACGAGTGCCCGGTGCGGTGTGCGGTAATCATCGGCACTGGGGAGACAAAGGCGGCCGGGCGGGCGTGGTGCCGGCCACCCCCAACCCCTTCCCAGGTGCTGCTGCTGCTCGCAGCACTTGCCCCGACAGCCTGCGGGAGGCTACACGGGTGACCTTTGTCTTTGGTGTTCTTTGCCCTCTCTCTCTCTACCGCTTCCTCCACCTGCTCCTCCTCCTCCCGCGAGCCCTTCCCTGTTCCGTTTCTGTGCCGACGTTTCGATCTGAGCCAATCCCAGGAACCCAACGAGAACCCCCTGCTGAACACCGCGGCAAGAATCGTCATCGTCGTGGTCGCGGTGACGGTCGCGGTGACGGTGTGAGCATCACCACAATCGTCGCGCTGCCGTGGCAGAGGATCTGTCCGTGACTCGAGTGTGCTGGCTGGCTGGCTGGCTGCTGGCCGGCCTCCTGTCCACACCCAACTCTGCTGCTGTTGTCGGAAGAAGTTGCACACGCGTGCACCTGCACGGGGTTTCCCCGCGTGGCAAGCAACGGACCCGGTGTGGGGATTCCACTTGGTGGTCTCGGCCTTGGCGCGTGCGCCGTGTGCCGTGTGTGCCGTGTGCCGTGTGTACCTGGTGCCGTGTGTACCTGGTGCCGTGTGCCGTGTGCCGTGTGTACCTGGTGCCGTGTGTACCTGGTGCCGTGTGCCATGTGTGCCGTGTGCCATGTGCCGTGTGTACCTGGTGCCGTGTGTACCTGGTGCCGTGTGTACCTGGTGCCGTGTGCCGTGTGCCAACACACCGGCGTTGGGGAGACAAAGGCGGCCGTGCATACGCTGTGCCGGCCACCCCTCACCCACCCGTGTGCCACGGTGCCGGCCACCCCTCGTAGGCGCTGCTCCTCCTCCCTACTGACAGCACTTGCCCCGGCAGTCTGCGTGGGCTACGCGGGGGACCTTTGCCCGTGTCGTGTGCGAGACCCGGAGCCGGAGTCTCCGTCTCACCGGAACGTGGATTGGGTGCCGACTCACCGCACGGTTTGGCTCGTACCGCGTGTACAGGAAGTGTGCACGCCATTGATTGGGCAGTGTGACAGTGTCTGTGTGTGTGTACTAGTGTGTGTGTGTACTAGTGTGTGTGTGTACTAGTGTGTGTGTGTGTACCAGTGTGTGTGTGTACCAGTGTGTGTGTGTACCAGTGTGTGTGTGTACCAGTGTGTGTGTGTACTTGTGTGTGTGTGTGTACCAGTGTGTGTGTGTGTACCAGTGTGTGTGTGTACTAATGTGTGTGTACTTGTGTGTGTGTGTACTAGTGTGTGTGTGTGTACCAGTGTGTGTGTGTGTACCAGTGTGTGTGTGTACTTGTGTGTGTGTGTGTACCAGTGTGTGTGTGTGTACCAGTGTGTGTGTGTGTACCAGTGTGTGTGTGTGTACCAGTGTGTGTGTGTACCAGTGTGTGTGTGTACCAGTGTGTGTGTGTACCAGTGTGTGTGTGTACCAGTGTGTGTGTGTACTTGTGTGTGTGTGTGTACCAGTGTGTGTGTGTGTACCAGTGTGTGTGTGTACTAGTGTGTGTGTACTAGTGTGTGTGTGTACTAGTGTGTGTGTGTGTACCAGTGTGTGTGTGTACCAGTGTGTGTGTGTACCAGTGTGTGTGTGTACTTGTGTGTGTGTGTGTACCAGTGTGTGTGTGTGTACTAGTGTGTGTGTGTACTAGTGTGTGTGTGTGTACCAGTGTGTGTGTGTACCAGTGTGTGTGTACCAGTGTGTGTGTGTACTTGTGTGTGTGTGTGTGTGTACCAGTGTGTGTGTGTACCAGTGTGTGTGTGTGTACCAGTGTGTGTGTGTACCAGTGTGTGTACCAGTGTGTGTGTGTACCAGTGTGTGTGTGTGTACATCAGTGTGTGTGTGTACTTGTGTGTGTGTGTGTGTACCAGTGTGTGTGTACCAGTGTGTGTGTGTGTACCAGTGTGTGTGTGTGTACCAGTGTGTGTGTGTACCAGTGTGTGTACCAGTGTGTGTGTGTACTATTGTGTGTGTCTACTGGGTATTTTGTACCATCGGACGCTCCACCCCCACAACTCCCAATTGGTGATGGGGAAGTAGTGGAGAGAGTGGAGAGTTTCCCAAACCTGGGCAGCGTGCTCATGCCCGGCTCCGGTTTGACAGCAGAGGTCTCACTCCGAATCCGTCAAGCGGCAATTTCTTTTCATCGGTTGCGTAACGCTGTGTGGAAGCTACCTGGTCTGTCGCTCCGCACGAGGTTTTGGGTCTTCTCGGCCACAGTCATGCCCTCCCTTCTCTACGCTTGCGAAATGTTGACCCCCGCTAATGGAGAATCTTCGCCGGTTAGAAACATTTAGGTTGGCAAAGTCCCATCGGTGAGCTCCTCCGGCAGGCAAGGCTGCGTTGGCTGGGTCATGTAGCCCGCATGCCCAGCCACCGCATGCCTAAACAGTATTCATATTCTTAGGTTTTTTCGGTAAAGTCACGTAGGTAAAAAATATAAATTAATAAAAGTAAAATATTATTAATTTTAATTTTGTACCTACGTGACTTTACCGAAAAAACCTAAGAATATGAATCCTTGCAGTCACGAAAGCTTCAAATCTAGAATGGCTAAACAGCTTTTGTTCGGCCGGATCGAGGGGGCTAAACGGGCGCGGCACGGGCTAGAGAAGAGATGGAGTGATGTGGTACAGGAGGACGTGGAGCTGAGTGGACTTGCCGATGACTGGTACCAGCGGTGTCAAGATCGGCCTCTGTGGAGGAGGCTCGTGAAGGACGCTACTGGGCAGTTGGAGGCAGTCGCCCTCCAACAACAACGGAAGGCGGAGGAGCGACGCTCACAACAACGAGCGGAGCGCCGGGTGGCTAAAGCACAGCAAGTTGGCACAGTAGGGGGCACAGGTGGTGCATCAGCCAGTCATCTCGGTCATCTCGGTCAGTCGACCCGTGGCACCTGGTTCTGCCCCGTGACCTCCTGTCAGTGGGCGTTCGATACTTCACGTGGCCTCAAGGTGCACTTGGCCTGGCACAAGCGTCGTGGTGACGTCACCGCCACTGAGTGGCGAATGGCGGTTGTTGTTGTGGTAGTGAGTACCTGATGGGGAGCGGTGGTGCAGTGGTTAGCGCTACGCTGCGCTACGAACCCGGCGATCCGAGTTCGATTCCCGCTCGTGGCCAACGCCGGTGACAATGATCTGAGTCGGTACTGGGCCTCCCCTAGGTTGACTCAGCCTCAAACGAGTACCCGGTGCAATGTGCGGTAAACATCGGCACTGGTGAGACAAAGGCGGCCGGGCGTGGTGTTGGTAACCACCAGCCCCTCGTGTGCCGTGCCGGCCTTCTTCAGAGCTCGCTGACGGCACTTGCCCTAACAGTCGGTTACAGGCTACACGGGGATCTTTGTCTTTGTGTCTTTGTGTGCTGGGGTAAGAGTCCGTTAAGCCTGTCGGGGGGACCTTTGCCTTTATATCTCCTTGGGTTTCCCCTTCACTGTACTTGCGACGCGCATTTCCTCAACTCGCTTAGCGACCAAGTCGCCGAACAGCCGGTTCCCATTGCCAAGAGAGCTTCTGCTGGGCACACCCAGTCGACACATCCCGTCAGCCTCCAAGTCTGGGCGGGCGGCAGTCCGGCACTCGCCGATTGGCTCGCTAACCTCGCCGCACGGCCGGTCACCTTGCGTGTCTCTCGTCTACGGCTGCTACCGCCGCCGTGGTTGCTGCTCCCTTGAACCTCACTCGTAGACTCCTCCACCTGCATCGAGGACTCGGTCCCGTACCAGGCTCGGTGCACGATTTTTCCAATTTCCCGAAGATCTCCCGGCTGTGGTGGTTAGCCCCGCCCTGTGGCGGTTGGCCCCGCCCTGTGGTGGTTAGCTCCGCCCTGTGGAGGTTAGTCCCGCCCTGCGGTGGTTAGCCCCGCCCTGTGGCGGTTGGCCCCGCCCTGTGGCGGTTGGCCCCGCCCTGTGGCGGTTAGCCCCGCCCTGTGGCGGTTAGCCCCGCCCTGTGGTGGTTAGCCCCGCCCTGCCACGATTAGCCCCGCCCTGTGGCGGTTAGTCCCGCCCTGTGGCAGTTAGTCCCGCCCTGTGGCGGTTGGCCCCGCCCTGTGGTGGTTAGCCCCGCCCTGTGGTGGTTAGTCCCGCCCTGTGGCGGTTGGCCCCGCCCTGTGGCGGTTGGCCCCGCCCTGTGGTGGTTAGCCCCGCCCTGCCACGGTTAGCCCCGCCCTGTGGCGGTTAGTCCCGCCCTGTGGCAGTTAGTCCCGCCCTGTGGCGGTTGGCCCCGCCCTGTGGTGGTTAGCCCCGCCCTGCCACGGTTAGTCCCGCCCTGTGGCGGTTAGTCCCGCCCTGTGGCAGTTAGTCCCGCCCTGTGGCGGTTGGCCCCGCCCTGTGGTGGTTAGCCCGCCCTGCCACGGTTAGTCCCGCCCTGTGGCGGTTAGTCCCGCCCTGTGGCGGTTAGTCCCGCCCTGTGGCGGTTAGCCCCGCCCTGTGGCGGTTAGCCCCGCCCTGTGGCGGTTAGCCCCGCCCTGTGGCAGTTAGTCCCGCCCTGTGGCGGTTGGCCCCGCCCTGTGGCGGTTAGCCCCGCCCTGCCACGGTTAGCCCCGCCCTGTGGTTCTCCCCGCGTAGCTCAAGAACCCAACCACGAGCCGAGTTCGATCCCCGCTCACGGCCACTGGCACCACCGGTGGTGACGATTATCTGAACCGGTCCCGGGCCTCCCCTAGGTCGACTCGGCCTCAAATGAGCGACTCGTCGCGGCGTGCGGTAAACGTCACCGCCGGGGAGACAAAGGCGGCCGGGCGTGGCGCTCGCCCCGACTAGCCGGGGGTCTCGGTGCGAGTGTGTGCGGCGAGCGCCGCCCCCCCGGTGTTTACGGCTCGCGCCGAGGGCTAATAAGGCCGTGCCACGGTGTCACCACCATCTAGGGTGGGCGGCTGGGCGGGTGTTGGCCACCCACCCCCTCGTGCGCCGTGCCGGCCTTCGTAGGTGCTACTCGCTAACAGCACTTGCCCCTACAGTCTGTTACAGGTTACACGGGGGATCTTTGTCTTTGTGTGCTCGGGTAAGCAGCTGGGCGGGTGTGTAGGGTCTCTGTGTGAGAGTCTGTGGGTCTCTGTGTGAGTCTGTGGGTCTCTGTGTGAGTCTATGGGTCTCTGTGTGATTCTGTGGGTCTCTGTGTGAGTCTGTGGGTCTCTGTTTGAGTCTGTGGGTCTCTGTGTGAGTCTGTGGGTCTCTGTGTGAGTCTATGGGTCTCTGTTTGAGTCTGTGGGTCTCTGTGTGAGTCTGTGGGTCTCTGTGTGAGTCTATGGGTCTCTGTTTGAGTCTGTGGGTCTCTGTGTGAGTCTGTGGGTCTCTGTGTGAGTCTGTGGGTCTCTGTGTGAGTCTGTGGGTCTCTGTGTGACTCTTTGGGTCTCTGTGCGAGTCTGTGGGTCTCTGTTTGAGTCTGTGGGTCTCTATGAGAGTCTACGGGTCTCTATGAGAGTCTGTGGGTCTCTGTGAGTCTGTGCATCTCTGTGTGAGTCTGTGGGTCTCTATGAGAGTCTATTGGTCTATGTTTGAGTCTGTGGGTCTCTGAGAGTCTATGGGTCTCTGTGTGAGTCTGTGGGTCTCTGTGTGAGTCTGTGGGTCTCTGTGTGAGTCTGTGGGTCTCTATGAGAGTCTATTGGTCTATGTTTGAGTCTGTGGGTCTCTGAGAGTCTATGGGTCTCTGTGTGAGTCTATGGGTCTTTGTGTGAGTCTATGGGTCTCTGTGTGAGTCTGTGGGTCTCTGTGTGAGTCTGTGGGTCTCTGTGTGAGTCTCACGGCCACTGTCAACCAAACCCGCGGTTGACCTCGCCAGCTGAACTCTTGAGATTGTGACCCTTGACCCCTCTCCCCTCCACCCCCAGCAGAGTGTGAGGAGGACCGACACCCCCCCCTCCTCTTGCCGGTGACCCGGTGAGTGACCTCGTGGGTGACGCGGTGGGTGAGCCGGTGATCTCCGCCACTCACCATGGACGATACGGAGATGGACCTGGTGAGATGGTGCAGCCGGACGTCGGTTCACTCGCTCATTCACTCGCTCATTCACTCATTCACTCATTCACTCACTCGCTCATTCACTCATTCACTCATTCACTCATTCACTCACTCGCTCATTCACTCATTCACTCACTCGCTCATTCACTCACTGAGTTGCTTGCTCAGTCACTCGCTCATTCACTCGCTCATTCACTCATTCACTCACTCACTCATTCACTCGTTCACTTGCTCATTCTCTCACTCACTCAGTCGCTCATTCACTCACTCATTCACTCACTGAGTTGCTTGCTCAGTCGCTCATTCACTCGCTCATTCACTCGCTCATTCACTCACTCGCTCATTCACTCACTGAGTTGCTTGCTCAGTCGCTCAGTCGCTCACTCACTCACTCGCTCGCTCACTCATTCACTCGTTCACTTGCTCATTCTTTCAGTCGCTCACTCAGTCACTCACTCACTCAGTCACTCACTTGCTCATTCACTCACTCATTCACTCACTCACTAAGTCGCTCACTCACTCACTAAGTCACTCGCTCGCTCATTCACTCGATCGCTCATTCGCTCACTCACTTAGTCACTCACTCACTCAGTCGCTCACTCGCTCAATTGCTCACTCACTCAGTCGCTCACTGACTCACTCGCTCATTCGCTCACTCACTCAATCGCTCACTCACTCGCTCGCTTACTCACTCACTCACTAAGTCGCTCGCTCACTCACTCGCTCGCTTACTCACTCACTCACTAAGTCGCTCACTCGCTCGCTCACTCACTCACTAAGTCGCTCGCTCGCTCGTCCAGCCGGGCAGCGGCGGTAGCGCTGATGATGATGATTGTGGTGGTGGTGGTGATGGTGGTGGTGGTGATGGCGGTGGTGATGATGGTGGTGGTGGTGGTGATGTTGGTGGTGATGGTGGTGGTGATGGTGGTGGTGATGATGATGGTGGTGATGTTGGCGGTGATGTTGGTGGTGATGATGGTGGTGGTGATGATGGTGGTGATGTTGGTGGTGATGATGGTGGTGGTGATGATGGTGGTGATGATGGTGGTGGTGATGATGATGGTGGTGATGTTGGCGGTGATGATGGTGGTGATGTTGGTGGTGATGATGGTGGTGGTGATGATGATGGTGGTGATGTTGGCGGTGATGATGGTGGTGATGTTGGTGGTGATGATGGTGGTGGTGATGGTGGTGATGTTGGTGGTGATGATGGTGGTGATGTTGGTGGTGATGATGGTGGTGGTGATGATGGTGGTGATGATGGTGGTGGTGATGATGGTGGTGATGTTGGCGGTGATGATGGTGGTGATGTTGGTGGTGATGATGGTGGTGGTGATGATGATGGTGGTGATGTTGGTGGTGATGATGGTGGTGATGTTGGTGGTGATGATGGTGGTGGTGATGATGGTGGTGATGATGGTGGTGGTGATGATGATGGTGGTGATGTTGGCGGTGATGTTGGTGGTGGTGATGGTGGTGGTGATGGTGGTGGTGATGATGATGATGGTGGTGATGGTGATGTTTGTGGTGATGATGGTGGTGGTGATGTTGGCGGTGATGGTGGTGGTGGTGATGGTGGTGGTGATGGTGGTGGTGGTGATGGTGGTGGTGATGGTGGTGGTGATGATGATGGTGGTGATGTTGGCGGTGATGATGGTGGTGGTGGTGGTGATGGTGCCGGCCTTCACCGGCGCTGCCGCTGCTCGCGGCTAAGAGCCCTTGCCGCTACATTGCGAGTGGGCCGCACGGGGGACCTTTGTCTGTGTCTGTGCAGGCGTTGGGGGGCTGCTCCACGGGGCCGCAGAAGATCATGGGCCCCGAGGACGACGAGTTCCTCTCTGACGAGGAGCAGGTGGGGGGCACGGGGGGGGCACGGGGGGGGGCACGCACACACACACACACAGACACGCACACACACAGACACACGCACACACACAGACACACGCACACACACAGACACACACACACGCACACACGCACACACACAGACACACGCACACACGCACAGACACACGCACAGATACACACACAGACACACGCACAGACACACAGACGCACAGACACACAGACGCACAGACACACACACATGGTCACACCCCCGTGTCTCTCCCCCCGTGTCTCTCCCCCCGTGTCTCTCCCTCCGTGTCTCTCCCCCCCCGTGTCTCTCTCCCGTGTCTCTCTGTCTCTCCCCGTGTCTCTCTGTCTCCCCCCGTGTCTCCCCCCGTGTCTCCCCCCGTGTCTCTCCCCCGTGTCTCTCTGTTTCACCGTGTCTCTCACCCCGTGTCTCTCACCCCGTGTCTCTCCCCATGTCTCTCTCCCCCCGTATCTCTCTGTCTCTCCCCATGTCTCTCTGTCTCACCCCGTGTCTCACCCCGTGTCTCCCCCCGTGTCTCTGTCCGCCAGAGTGATGACCACGGTCCGTTCTCAGACCTGGACCAGCTGCGTAGCCGCCCGGCTCACATGGCGGTGTTCCTGCAGTACGTGCTGTCCCAGCTGGAGCCCGCCGCCCTGGTGAGCACACTCACCACTCACTACCACTCACCACCACTCACCACTCACCACCACCACTCACCACCACTCACCACCACCACTCACCACCACTCACCACCACTCACCACCACCACCACTGACCACCACTCACCACCACTCACCACCACTCACCACCACCACCACTGACCATCACTCACCACCACTCACCACCACCACCACTCACCACCACTCACCACCACTCACCACCACTCACCACCACCACCACTGACCATCACTCACCACCACTGACCATCACTCACCACCACTCACCACCACTCACCACCACTCACCACCACCACCACTGACCATCACTCACCACCACTCACCACCACTCACCACCACCACTCACCATCATCACGTCCTGTCCCAGCTGGAGCCCGCCGCCCTGGTGATCAGCCACAACTTACTCATCTTGATGTTGGTGACAGTGACGGTGTGGTGATGGTGTGGTGTGTGGTGACGGTGTGGTGACGGTGTGGTGGCGGTGACGGTGTGGTGTGTGGTGACGGTGTGGTGTGTGGTGACGGTGTGGTGACGGTGACGGTGACGGTGCGGTGACGGTGTGGTGTGGTGTGTGGTGACGGTGACGGTGTGGTGACGGTGGCGGTGTGGTGTGCGGTGTGATCAGCTGTTCCACCTGTGCGTGGAGGCGGCTCAACACTCCAAAGACCCCAAGAAGCTCATGTCAGAGATCTACTTCACCTTCCTGGAGCGTCACGCGGTGAGCACCATCACCATCACCACCATCACCATCATCACCACCATCACCATCATCATCAACATCAACATCACCACCATCATCAACATCACCATGTCAGAGATCTACTTCACCTTCCTGGAGCGTCACGCGGTGAGCACCATCACCATCACCACCATCACCATCATCACCACCATCATCATCAACATCAACATCACCACCATCATCAACATCACCATGTCAGAGATCTACTTCACCTTCCTGGAGTGTCACGCGGTGAGCACCATCACCATCACCACCATCACCATCATCACCACCATCACCATCATCATCAACATCAACATCACCACCATCATCAACATCACCATGTCAGAGATCTACTTCACCTTCCTGGAGCGTCACGCGGTGAGCACCATCACCATCACCACCATCACCATCATCACCACCATCACCATCATCATCAACATCAACATCACCACCATCATCAACATCACCATGTCAGAGATCTACTTCACCTTCCTGGAGCGTCACGCGGTGAGCACCATCACCATCACCACCATCACCATCATCACCACCATCACCATCATCATCAACATCAACATCACCACCATCATCAACATCACCATGTCAGAGATCTACTTCACCTTCCTGGAGCGTCACGCGGTGAGCACCATCACCATCATCACCATCACCATCATCACCATCACCACCATCACCATCAACATCAACATCACCACCATCATCAACATCACCATGTCAGAGATCTACTTCACCTTCCTGGAGCGCCACGCGGTGAGCACCATCACCATCATCACCATCACCATCATCACCATCACCATCATCACCATCACCACCATCACCATCAACATCACTCACCACCACCATCACCACCATCATCAACATCAACATCACCACCATCATCACCACCACTACCATCACCATGTCAGAGATCTACTTCATATTCCTGGAGCGTCACGCGGTGAGCACCATCACCATCACCACCATCACCACCATCACCATCACCACCATCACCATCACCATCATCACCATCACCATCATCACCATCAACATCACTCACCACCACCATCACCACCATCACCACCATCATCAACATCACCACCATCATCAACATCACCACCATCATCACCACCATCATCACCACCACCATCATCAACATCACCACCATCATCAACATCACCACCATCATCACCACCATCATCACCACCACCATCATCAACATCACCACCATCATCACCACCAATACCATCACCATGTCAGAGATCTACTTCACATTCCTGGAGCGTCACGCGGTGAGCACCATCACCATCAACATCACTCACCACCATCACCATCAACATCACTCACCACCATCACCATCACCACCACCATCACCATCAACATCACCATCACCATCACCACCATCACCATCACCACTAGCAGCACCATCACCACCATCACCACCACCATCACCACCATCACCATCACCACCATCACCACCATCACCACCACCATCACCACCATCATCACCACCACCATCAACATCAACATCACCATCACTACCACCATCACCACCATCACCACCATCACCATCACCACTAGCAGCACCATCACCACCATCACCACCACCATCACCACCACCATCACCACCATCACCACCATCACCATCACCACCACCACCACCATCACCACTACCACTACCACCACCACCACCATCACCACTACCACCACCACCGTCACCACCATCACCATCATCACCACCACCACTAGCAGCACCACCACCATCACCACCATCACCACCACCACCACCACCATCACCACCACCACCACCATCACCACCATCACCACCATCACCACCATCACCACCACCACCATCACCACCACCACCACTCATCACCACCATCACCACCACCATCACCACCACCACTCACCACCACCATCACCACCACCATCACCACCACCATCACCACCACCATCACCACCACCATCACCACCACCATCGCTGCTGCTCGCTAACCGCACTTGCCCCGACGGTCTGTGTGGGCTACACGGGCGGTAGGAAAACCTTTGTCTTTGTCTGTGTGATCACAGCCTCTGAAGATTCCCGTTGCAGACGAGTTGATTTCAGCTGTGGGTGAGTGGGAACCTCATCATCATCGTCATCACCATCGTCATCACCATCATCGTCATCACCATCATCGTCATCACCATCGTCATCACCATCGTCATCATCGTCATCACCATCATCGTCATCACCATCATCATCATCGTCATCGTCATCGTCATCACCATCATCGTCATCACCATCATCATCATCGTCATCGTCATCGTCATCACCATCATCGTCATCACCATCATCGTCATCATCATCGTCATCACCATCATCATCATCGTCATCACCATCATCGTCATCACCATCGTCATCACCATCGTCATCATCACCATCGTCAACATCACCATCGTCATCATCACCATCGTCAACATCACCATCGTCAACATCACCATCGTCAACATCACCATCGTCAACATCACCATCCACGTTCCATGTCTCTATCTCACCAATTCCCATGTCCCCGTGTCTCACCGTGTCTCTCACCGTGTCTCTCACCGTGTCTCTCACCGTGTGTCTCACCATGTGTCTCACCGTGTCTCTCACCGTGTCTCTCACCGTGTCTCTCACCATGTGTCTCACCGTGTGTCTCACCGTGTCTCTCACCGTGTCTCTCACCGTGTGTCTCACCATGTGTCTCACCGTGTCTCTCACCGTGTCTCTCACCGTGTGTCTCACCGTGTGTCTCACCGTGTGTCTCACCGTGTCTCTCACCGTGTGTCTCACCGTGTCTCTCACCGTGTGTCTCACCGTGTGTCTCACCATGTGTCTCACCGTGTGTCTCACCGTGTGTCTCACCGTGTGTCTCACCGCGTGTCTCACCGTGTGTCTCACCGCGTCTCACCGTGTAGAGGAGTGCCGCGTGCGACCGGGCCTCGTGCTCGATGAGGCCGTGCGCCGTGCGGTGGAGACCGCTCAGCCCGGCGCGCTGGAGACGGCACGGGGGCAGCTGGACGACTACCGGTGAGCGCTCTCACCGGGGCGAGGGGTGAGGGGACTCACCCCGGTGATGGCGGTGATGACGGTGGTGATGACGGTGATGACTGGTGATGGTGGTGATGGTGGTGATGACGGTGGTGATGGTGGTGATGACGGTGTTGATGGTGATGACGGTGGTGATGGTGGTGATGGTGGTGATGACGGTGGTGATGGTGGTGACGGTGGTGATGGTGGTGACGGTGGTGATGGCGGTGGTGATGACGGTGGTGATGGTGGTGATGGTGGGGAAAACAACCCCCTACTTCCTCGGTGGATGCGATCGATGCCATGGAGGGGGAAGCCCAATTCTCATCGGCTCTGGCGCTCGTAGACGCGGCAGCGGCCAAACGGGGGCTCTGGACGGGTGCCGAGGGGCTGGTGACCCCTCCACCCTCAACACGAGGACCACGAAAACACGAGTTCAAAATCGAACTACGCTTGTGCCGGAGGCCCCGGGGGGACAGGCGTCTATGACGTCTCCTGCCCAAACCCCATTTGGCGGAGCCAGGAGACTGAATCTTCACCCTCGGGGCTCCTCCAGAAGCAACAAAAAGCCACTTCGTGTGGCCACGCGGAATGTTCGAGCGCTCACTGCGGAGGAGAGGCTGCCACTCCTCTGTCGGGAGCTGGACCTGTACCGCCTGGATCTCTGCGGCATTCAGGAGGTCAGGTGGACCGGTTCTGGCTCCTGCCACCATGAGGGGTGGACAGTCCTCTACTCGGGGCAGGAGACTGCCAAACAACAGGGTGTGGCTCTTCTTCTGAACGAAAGAATGAAGGGGACATGGGAGTGTGGTGGTGAGGTGTGGGAAGCTGTAAGCCCCAGGCTACTTTGGGCTCGCCTTCCCATCAACCGGAGGCGAGGAGTGGTGGTCGTGGTTACTTATGCCCCCACTGAAGATGAACATCCTTGGAGGGATGCAGGCAAAGCCGATGAGTCAGATGCCTTCTATGACCTGATGTTGATGATGGTGGTGTAGGAGGAGGAGGGTGATGGGGCTGGGGACGATGTTTGGAGAGACGATGTTGACGATGTTGACGATGTTGATGTTGATGGTGGTGGTGGTGATGGTGGTGATGGTGGTGATGTTGATGGTGGTGGTGGTGATGGTGATGTAGGAGGAGGAGGGTGATGGGGCTGGGGTCGATGTTTGGAGAGACGATGTTGCCACCCGTCCCCAACCCGGTGAAGGAGGTTCATCTCGCTGAGCACAGCCTCACCAAGATCAGCAACATGATGTACGCTCACCACTCACCACGCTCACCACCCACCACGCTCACCACTCACCACGCTCACCACTCACCACGCTCACCACTCACCACGCTCACCACTCACCACGCTCACCACCCACCACGCTCACCACTCACCACGCTCACCACTCACCACGCTCACCACTCACCACACTCACCACCCACACTGACCACTCACGCTCACCACCCACGCTCACCACTCACCACGCTCACCACTCACCACGCTCACCACCCACGCTCACCACTCACCACGCTCACCACTCACCACGCTCACCACTCACCACGCTCACCACTCACCACACTCACCACCCACACTGACCACTCACGCTCACCACCCACGCTCACCACTCACCACGCTCACCACTCACCACGCTCACCACTCACCACGCTCACCACTCACCACGCTCACCACTCACCACGCTCACCACTCACCACGCTCACCACTCACCACGCTCACCACCCACGCTCACCACTCACCACGCTCACCACTCACCACGCTCACCACTCACCACACTCACCACCCACACTGACCACTCACGCTCACCACTCACCACGCTCACCACTCACCACGCTCACCACTCACCACGCTCACCACTCACCACGCTCACCACTCACCACGCTCACCACTCACCACGCTCACCACTCACCACGCTCACCACCCACCACGCTCACCACTCACCACGCTCACCACCCACCACGCTCACCACTCACCACGCTCACCACTCACCACGCTCACCACTCACCACGCTCACCACTCACGCTCACCACCCACGCTCACCACTCACCACGCTCACCACTCACGCTCACCACTCACCACGCTCACCACTCACCACGCTCACCACTCACCACGCTCACCACCCACACTGACCACTCACGCTCACCACCCACGCTCACCACTCACCACGCTCACCACTCACCACGCTCACCACTCACCACGCTCACCACTCACCACGCTCACCACTCACCACGCTCACCACTCACCACGCTCACCACTCACCACGCTCACCACTCACCACACTCACCACCCACACTGACCACTCACGCTCACCACTCACCACGCTCACCACTCACCACGCTCACCACTCACCACGCTCACCACTCACCACGCTCACCACTCACCACGCTCACCACTCACCACGCTCACCACCCACCACGCTCACCACTCACCACGCTCACCACCCACCACGCTCACCACTCACCACGCTCACCACCCACGCTCACCACTCACCACGCTCACCACTCACCACGCTCACCACTCACCACGCTCACCACTCACCACGCTCACCACCCACCACGCTCACCACCCACCACGCTCACCACTCACCACGCTCACCACTCACCAAGCTCACCACTCACGCTCACCACTCACCACGCTCACGACCCACGCTCACCACTCACCACGCTCACCACCCACGCTCACCACTCACCACGCTCACCACTCACCACGCTCACCACTCACCACGCTCACCACCCACGCTCACCACTCACCACGCTCACCACTCACCACGCTCACCACTCACGCTCACCACCCACGCTCACCACTCACCACGCTCACCACTCACCACGCTCACCACCCACGCTCACCACTCACCACGCTCACCACTCACCACGCTCACCACTCACGCTCACCACCCACACTCACCACTCACCACGCTCACCACTCACCACGCTCACCACCCACGCTCACCACTCACCACGCTCACCACTCACCACGCTCACCACTCACCACGCTCACCACCCACGCTCACCACTCACCACGCTCACCACTCACCACGCTCACCACTCACCACGCTCACCACTCACCACGCTCACCACCCACGCTCACCACCCACGCTCACCACTCACCACGCTCACCACTCACCACGCTCACCACTCACCACCACTCACCACGCTCACCACTCACCACGCTCACCACCCACGCTCACCACTCACCACGCTCACCACTCACCACGCTCACCACTCACCACGCTCACCACTCACGCTCACCACCCACACTCACCACTCACCACGCTCACCACTCACCACGCTCACCACCCACGCTCACCACTCACCACGCTCACCACTCACCACGCTCACCACTCACCACGCTCACCACTCACCACGCTCACCACTCACCACGCTCACCACTCACCACGCTCACCACTCACGCTCACCACTCACGCTCACCACTCACCACGCTCACCACCCACCACGCTCACCACTCACGCTCACCACTACAATCCCACATCCTCTATGCGTGTGCTGACTGTGTGTGTGTGTGTGCGTGCGTGTGCATGCATGCGTGTGTGTGTGTGTTCGTGTGTGTGCGTGTGCGTGTGTGTGCGTGTGCGTGTGTGTGCGTGTGTGTGTGTGTTCGTGTGTGTGCGTGTGCGTGTGTGTGCGTGTGCACGTGTGTGTGTGTGCGCGTGTGTGAGTGTGCGTGCGCGTGTGTGCGTGTGTGTGTGTGTGCTGACTGTGTGCGCGTGTGTGTGTCTGTGTGTGTGTCTGTGTGTGTGTCTGTGTGTGTGTGCTGACTGTGCGTGTGTGTGTGTGTCTGTGTGTGTGTCTGTGTGTGTGTCTGTGTGCGTGTGTGTGTGTAACTGTGTGTGTAACTGTGTGTGTAACTGTGTGTGTAACTGTGTGTGTGTGTAACTGTGTGTGTAACTGTGTGTGTGTGTAACTGTGTGTGTAACTGTGTGTGTAACTGTGTGTGTAACTGTGTGTGTGTGTGACTGTGTGTGTAACTGTGTGTGTAACTGTGTGTGTAACTGTGTGTGTGTGTAACTGTGTGTGTAACTGTGTGTGTGTGTGACTGTGTGTGTAACTGTGTGTGTGTAACTGTGTGTGTGTAACTGTGTGTGTGTGTAACTGTGTGTGTGTGTTTGTGTTTTTCAGGGAGGGAACGGACGAAGAGAGAAGGTGCGGTTCCGACCATCACCACACTCGCCACGCTCGCCACGCTCGCCACGCTCGCCACGCTCGCCACGCTCGCCACGCTCGCCACGCTCGCCTCGCTCGCCACGCTCGCCACGCTCGCCTCGCTCGCCACGCTCGCCACGCTCGCCACGCTCGCCACGCTCGCCTCGCTCGCCACGCTCGCCACGCTCGCCACGCTCGCCACGCTCGCCACGCTCGCCACGCTCGCCACGCTCGCCACGCTCGCCACGCTCGCCACGCTCGCCTCGCTCGCCACGCTCGCCACGCTCGCCTCGCTCGCCACGCTCGCCACGCTCGCCACGCTCGCCACGCTCGCCTCGCTCGCCACGCTCGCCACGCTCGCCACGCTCGCCACGCTCGCCACGCTCGCCACGCTCGCCACGCTCGCCACGCTCGCCTCGCTCGCCACGCTCGCCGCGCTCGCCACGCTCGCCTCGCTCGCCACGCTCGCCACGCTCGCCTCGCTCGCCACGCTCGCCACGCTCGCCACGCTCGCCACGCTCGCCACGCTCGCCACGCTCGCCACGCTCGCCTCGCTCGCCACGCTCGCCACGCTCGCCACGCTCGCCACGCTCGCCACGCTCGCCTCGCTCGCCACGCTCGCCACGCTCGCCTCGCTCGCCACGCTCGCCACGCTCGCCTCGCTCGCCACGCTCGCCACGCTCGCCACGCTCGCCACGCTCGCCACGCTCGCCTCGCTCGCCACGCTCGCCACGCTCGCCACGCTCGCCTCGCTCGCCACGCTCGCCACGCTCGCCACGCTCGCCACGCTCGCCACGCTCGCCACGCTCGCCACGCTCGCCACGCTCGCCTCGCTCGCCACGCTCGCCACGCTCGCCACGCTCGCCACGCTCGCCACGCTCGCCACGCTCGCCACGCTCGCCTCGCTCGCCACGCTCGCCACGCTCGCCTCGCTCGTCACGCTCGCCACGCTCGCCACGCTCGCCACGCTCGCCACGCTCGCCACGCTCGCCACGCTCGCCTCGCTCGCCACGCTCGCCACGCTCGCCACGCTCGCCACGCTCGCCACGCTCGCCACGCTCGCCACGCTCGCCACGCTCGCCACGCTCGCCACGCTCGCCACGCTCGCCTCGCTCGCCACGCTCGCCACGCTCGCCTCGCTCGCCACGCTCGCCACGCTCGCCACGCTCGCCACGCTCGCCTCGCTCGCCACGCTCGCCACGCTCGCCACGCTCGCCACGCTCGCCACGCTCGCCACGCTCGCCACGCTCGCCACGCTCGCCTCGCTCGCCACGCTCGCCGCGCTCGCCACGCTCGCCTCGCTCGCCACGCTCGCCACGCTCGCCTCGCTCGCCACGCTCGCCACGCTCGCCACGCTCGCCACGCTCGCCACGCTCGCCACGCTCGCCACGCTCGCCTCGCTCGCCACGCTCGCCACGCTCGCCACGCTCGCCACGCTCGCCACGCTCGCCTCGCTCGCCACGCTCGCCACGCTCGCCTCGCTCGCCACGCTCGCCACGCTCGCCTCGCTCGCCACGCTCGCCACGCTCGCCACGCTCGCCACGCTCGCCACGCTCGCCTCGCTCGCCACGCTCGCCACGCTCGCCACGCTCGCCTCGCTCGCCACGCTCGCCACGCTCGCCTCGCTCGCCACGCTCGCCACGCTCGCCACGCTCGCCTCGCTCGCCACGCTCGCCACGCTCGCCTCGCTCGCCTCGCTCGCCACGCTCGCCACGCTCGCCACGCTCGCCACGCTCGCCACGCTCGCCACGCTCGCCACGCTCGCCACGCTCGCCACGCTCGCCACGCTCGCCACGCTCGCCACGCTCGCCACGCTCGCCTCGCTCGCCACGCTCGCCACGCTCGCCACGCTCGCCTCGCTCGCCACGCTCGCCACGCTCGCCTCGCTCGCCTCGCTCGCCACGCTCGCCACGCTCGCCACGCTCGCCACGCTCGCCACGCTCGCCACGCTCGCCACGCTCGCCACGCTCGCCTCGCTCGCCACGCTCGCCACGCTCGCCTCGCTCGCCACGCTCGCCTCGCTCGCCACGCTCGCCACGCTCGCCACGCTCGCCACGCTCGCCTCGCTCGCCACGCTCGCCACGCTCGCCACGCTCGCCACGCTCGCCACGCTCGCCTCGCTCGCCACGCTCGCCACGCTCGCCACGCTCGCCTCGCTCGCCACGCTCGCCACGCTCGCCACGCTCGCCTCGCTCGCCACGCTCGCCACGCTCGCCTCGCTCGCCACGCTCGCCACGCTCGCCACGCTCGCCACGCTCGCCACGCTCGCCACGCTCGCCACGCTCGCCTCGCTCGCCACGCTCGCCACGCTCGCCACGCTCGCCACGCTCGCCTCGCTCGCCACGCTCGCCACGCTCGCCACGCTCGCCTCGCTCGCCACGCTCGCCACGCTCGCCTCGCTCGCCACGCTCGCCTCGCTCGCCACGCTCGCCTCGCTCGCCACGCTCGCCACGCTCGCCTCGCTCGCCACGCTCGCCACGCTCGCCACGCTCGCCACGCTCGCCACGCTCGCCACGCTCGCCTCGCTCGCCACGCTCGCCACGCTCGCCTCGCTCGCCACGCTCGCCACGCTCGCCACGCTCGCCTCGCTCGCCACGCTCGCCTCGCTCGCCTCGCTCGCCACGCTCGCCACGCTCGTCACGCTCGCCACGCTCGCCACGCTCGCCACGCTCGCCACGCTCGCCTCGCTCGCCACGCTCGTCACGCTCGCCACGCTCGCCACGCTCGCCTCGCTCGCCACGCTCGTCACGCTCGCCTCGCTCGCCACGCTCGCCACGCTCGCCACGCTCGCCTCGCTCGCCACGCTCGCCTCGCTCGCCTCGCTCGCCACGCTCGCCACGCTCGCCTCGCTCGCCACGCTCGCCACGCTCGCCTCGCTCGCCTCGCTCGCCACGCTCGTCACGCTCGCCACGCTCGCCTCGCTCGCCTCGCTCGCCACGCTCGCCTCGCTCGCCACGCTCGCCACGCTCGCCACGCTCGCCACGCTCGCCTCGCTCGCCTCGCTCGCCACGCTCGTCACGCTCGCCTCGCTCGCCACGCTCGCCACGCTCGCCACGCTCGCCTCGCTCGCCACGCTCGCCTCGCTCGCCACGCTCGCCTCGCTCGCCACGCTCGCCACGCTCGCCACGCTCGCCACGCTCGCCTCGCTCGCCTCGCTCGCCACGCTCGCCACGCTCGCCACGCTCGCCTCGCTCGCCACGCTCGCCTCGCTCGCCACGCTCGCCACGCTCGCCACGCTCGCCTCGCTCGCCTCGCTCGCCACGCTCGCCACGCTCGCCACGCTCGCCTCGCTCGCCACGCTCGTCACGCTCGCCACGCTCGCCACGCTCGCCTCGCTCGCCACGCTCGTCACGCTCGCCTCGCTCGCCACGCTCGCCACGCTCGCCACGCTCGCCTCGCTCGCCACGCTCGCCTCGCTCGCCACGCTCGCCACGCTCGCCTCGCTCGCCACGCTCGCCACTCGCCGCTCGCCTCGCTCGCCTCGCTCGCCACGCTCGCCTCGCTCGCCACGCTCGCCACGCTCGCCTCGCTCGCCACGCTCGCCTCGCTCGCCACGCTCGCCACGCTCGCCACGCTCGCCACGCTCGCCTCGCTCGCCACGCTCGTCACGCTCGCCACGCTCGCCACGCTCGCCTCGCTCGCCACGCTCGTCACGCTCGCCTCGCTCGCCACGCTCGCCACGCTCGCCACGCTCGCCTCGCTCGCCACGCTCGCCTCGCTCGCCACGCTCGCCACGCTCGCCACGCTCGCCTCGCTCGCCACGCTCGCCTCGCTCGCCACGCTCGTCACGCTCGCCACGCTCGCCACGCTCGCCTCGCTCGCCACGCTCGCCACGCTCGCTCGCTCGCCACGCTCGCCACGCTCGCCTCGCTCGCCACGCTCGCCTCGCTCGCCACGCTCGCCACGCTCGCCACGCTCGCCTCGCTCGCCTCGCTCGCCACGCTCGCCACGCTCGCCACGCTCGCCTCGCTCGCCACGCTCGCCACGCTCGCCTCGCTCGCCACGCTCGTCACGCTCGCCACGCTCGCCACGCTCGCCTCGCTCGCCACGCTCGCCTCGCTCGCCTCGCTCGCCACGCTCGCCACGCTCGCCACGCTCGCCTCGCTCGCCACGCTCGCCACGCTCGCCTCGCTCGCCTCGCTCGCCACGCTCGCCTCGCTCGCCACGCTCGCCTCGCTCGCCTCGCTCGCCACGCTCGCCACGCTCGCCACGCTCGCCTCGCTCGCCACGCTCGCCACGCTCGCCTCGCTCGCCACGCTCGCCACGCTCGCCACGCTCGCCTCGCTCGCCTCGCTCGTCACGCTCGCCACGCTCGCCTCGCTCGCCACGCTCGCCTCGCTCGCCACGCTCGCCTCGCTCGCCACGCTCGCCTCGCTCGCCACGCTCGCCTCGCTCGCCACGCTCGCCACGCTCGCCTCGCTCGCCACGCTCGCCTCGCTCGCCACGCTCGCCTCGCTCGCCACGCTCGCCACGCTCGCCTCGCTCGCCTCGCTCGCCACGCTCGCCTCGCTCGCCACGCTCGCCTCGCTCGCCACGCTCGCCTCGCTCGCCACGCTCGCCACGCTCGCCTCGCTCGCCACGCTCGCCACGCTCGCCTCGCTCGCCACGCTCGCCACGCTCGCCTCGCTCGCCACGCTCGCCACGCTCGCCTCGCTCGCCACGCTCGCCTCGCTCGCCACGCTCGCCACGCTCGCCACGCTCGCCTCGCTCGCCTCGCTCGCCACGCTCGCCTCGCTCGCCACGCTCGCCTCGCTCGCCTCGCTCGCCACGCTCGCCACGCTCGCCTCGCTCGCCACGCTCGTCACGCTCGCCTCGCTCGCCACGCTCGCCACGCTCGCCACGCTCGCCTCGCTCGCCACGCTCGCCTCGCTCGCCACGCTCGCCACGCTCGCCACGCTCGCCACGCTCGCCTCGCTCGCCACGCTCGCCACGCTCGCCACGCTCGCCTCGCTCGCCACGCTCGCCTCGCTCGCCACGCTCGCCACGCTCGCCACGCTCGCCTCGCTCGCCTCGCTCGCCACGCTCGCCTCGCTCGCCACGCTCGCCTCGCTCGCCACGCTCGCCACGCTCGCCTCGCTCGCCACGCTCGCCTCGCTCGCCACGCTCGCCTCGCTCGCCACGCTCGCCACGCTCGCCACGCTCGCCTCGCTCGCCACGCTCGCCACGCTCGCCACG
The DNA here is from genome assembly GCF_964198595.1 of Lampetra fluviatilis. NCBI lineage: Eukaryota > Metazoa > Chordata > Hyperoartia > Petromyzontiformes > Petromyzontidae > Lampetra > Lampetra fluviatilis. The sequence goes on from NC_136339.1 coordinate 6,634,011, forward strand.
CTCGCCTCGCTCGCCACGCTCGCCACGCTCGCCTCGCTCGCCACGCTCGCCTCGCTCGCCTCGCTCGCCACGCTCGCCTCGCTCGCCTCGCTCGCCACGCTCGCCTCGCTCGCCACGCTCGCCTCGCTCGCCACGCTCGCCTCGCTCGCCACCCACGCTCATGCCTCGCTCGCCTCGCTCGCCTCGCTCGCCACGCTCGCCACGCTCGCCACGCTCGCCTCGCTCGCCACGCTCGCCACGCTCGCCACGCTCGCCTCGCTCGCCACGCTCGCCACGCTCGCCATCGCTCGCCACGCTCGCCTCGCTCGCCACGCTCGCCACGCTCGCCACGCTCGCCTCGCTCGCCTCGCTCGCCTCGCTCGCCACGCTCGCCTCGCTCGCCACGCTCGCCTCGCTCGCCCACGCTCGCCACGCTCGCCTCGCCACGCTCGCCACGCTCCCGCCACGCTCGCCACGCTCGCCTCGCTCGCCTCGCTCGCCTCGCTCGCCACGCTCGCCTCGCTCGCCACGCTCGCCTCGCTCGCCACGCTCGCCTCGCTCGCCCCGCTCGCCACGCTCGCCTCGCTCGCCACGCTCGCCACGCTCGCCACGCTCGCCTCGCTCGCCTCGCTCGCCTCGCTCGCCACCTCGCTTCGCCTCGCTCGCCTCGCTCGCCACGCCTCGCCTCGCTCGCCTCGCTCGCCACGCTCGCCTCGCTCGCCACGGCTCGCGCTCGCCTCGCTCGCCTCGCTCGCCACGCTCGCCTCGCTCGCCTCGCTCGCCACGCTCGCCACGCTCGCCACGCTCGCCTCGCTCGCCTCGCTCGCCTCGCTCGCCACGCTCGCCTCGCTCGCCTCGCTCGCCACAGCTCGCCACGCTCGCCTCGCTCGCCACGCTCGCCTCGCTCGCCACGCTCAGCCTCGCTCGCCTCGCTCGCCACGCTCGCCTCGCTCGCCTCGCTCGCCACGCTCGCCACGCTCGCCTCGCTCGCCACGCTCGCCTCGCTCGCCACGCTCGCCACGCTCGCCACGCTCGCCTCGCTCGCCACGCTCGCCACGCTCGCCACGCTCGCCTCGCTCGCCACGCTCGCCACGCTCGCCACGCTCGCCTCGCTCGCCTCGCTCGCCACGCTCGCCTCGCTCGCCTCGCTCGCCACGCTCGCCTCGCTCGCCACGCTCGCTCTCGCTCGCCTCGCTCGCCTCGCTCGCCACGCTCGCCACGCTCGCCACGCTCGCCTCGCTCGCCACGCTCGCCACGCTCGCCACGCTCGCCTCGCTCGCCTCGCTCGCCACGCTCGCCACGCTCGCCACGCTCGCCTCGCTCAGCCACGCTCGCCACACGCTCGCCACGCTCGCCTCGCTCGCCCTCGCTCGCCTCGCTCGCCACGCTCGGGCCTCGCTCGCCACGCTCGCCTCGCTCGCCACGCTCGCCACGCTCGCCACGCTCGCCTCAGCTCGCCTCGCTCGCCTCGCTCGCCACGCTCGCCACGCTCGCCTCGCTCGCCTCGCTCGCCACGCTCGCCCACGCTCGCCACGCTCGCCACGCTCGCACTCGCTCGCCACGCTCGCCACGCTCGCCTCGCTCGCCACGCTCGCCACGCTCGCCACGCTCGCCTCGCTCGCCCTCGCTCGCCTCGCTCGCCACGCTCGCCTCGCCTCGCCACGCTCGCCTCGCTCGCCACGCTCGCCACGCTCGCCACGCTCGCCTCGCTCGCCACGCTCGCCACGCTCGCCACGCTCGCCTCCGCTCGCCACGCTCGCCACGCTCGCCTCGCTCGCCACGCTCGCCACGCTCGCCTCGCTCGCCTCGCTCGCCACGCTCGCCTCGCTCGCCACGCTCGCCACGCTCGCCTCGCTCGCCTCGCTCGCCACGCTCGCCTCGCTCGCCTCGCTCGCCTCGCTCGCCACGCTCGCCTCGCTCGCCTCGCTCGCCACGCTCGCCTCGCTCGCCACGCTCGCCTCGCTCGCCACGCTCGCCTCGCTCGCCTCGCTCGCCTCGCTCGCCTCGCTCGCCTCGCTCGCCTCGCTCGCCTCGCTCGCCACGCTCGCCTCGCTCGCCACGCTCGCCTCGCTCGCCTCGCTCGCCACGCTCGCCTCGCTCGCCACGCTCGCCACGCTCGCCACGCTCGCCTCGCTCGCCACGCTCGCCACGCTCGCCTCGCTCGCCACGCTCGCCACGCTCGCCTCGCTCGCCACGCTCGCCACGCTCGCCACGCTCGCCACGCTCGCCACGCTCGCCACGCTCGCCTCGCTCGCCACGCTCGCCACGCTCGCCTCGCTCGCCACGCTCGCCACGCTCGCCACGCTCGCCACGCTCGCCTCGCTCGCCACGCTCGCCACGCTCGCCACGCTCGCCACGCTCGCCTCGCTCGCCACGCTCGCCACGCTCGCCACGCTCGCCTCGCTCGCCACGCTCGCCACGCTCGCCTCGCTCGCCACGCTCGCCACGCTCGCCACGCTCGCCACGCTCGCCACGCTCGCCTCGCTCGCCACGCTCGCCACGCTCGTCACGCTCGCCACGCTCGCCACGCTCGCCACGCTCGCCACGCTCGCCACGCTCGCCACGCTCGCCTCGCTCGCCACGCTCGCCACGCTCGCCACGCTCGTCACGCTCGCCACGCTCGCCTCGCTCGCCACGCTCGCCACGCTCGCCACGCTCGCCACGCTCGCCTCGCTCGCCACGCTCGCCACGCTCGCCACGCTCGCCTCGCTCGCCACGCTCGCCACGCTCGCCTCGCTCGCCACGCTCGCCACGCTCGCCACGCTCGCCACGCTCGCCACGCTCGCCTCGCTCGCCACGCTCGCCACGCTCGCCTCGCTCGCCACGCTCGCCACGCTCGCCTCGCTCGCCACGCTCGCCACGCTCGCCACGCTCGCCACGGTGGATCTGAGTATCCCTGCTGGGCCACCCCTAGGTCGACTCAGCCTCACGTTAGTGCCGAGCGGCACTCACGTGAGGCTGTGCGTGCGTGTGCGTGCGTGTGTGTGCGTGTGCGTGCGTGTGTGTGTGTGCGTGTGTGTGTGTGCGTGCGTGTGTGTGTGTACGTGTGTGTGTGCGCGTGTGTGTGTGTGTGCGTGTGTGTGTGTGCGTGCGTGTGTGTGCGTGCGTGCGTGCGTGCATGTGCGTGTGTGTGTGCGTGTGTGCGTGCGTGCGCGCGTGCGTGTGTGTGTGTGTGTGCGTGTGTGTGCGTGTGCATGCGTGTGTGCAGGGAGGTGATCATGGCGGCGGTGGCGGTGTACATGCGCGGTGCGGGCGTGAGCGTGCCCAGCGCCCTGGCGCCCGCACTCGCAGACGGCAGCGACAAGCGCAAACGCAGCGTGTTCAACATGAAGAAGGTGCCCACCACCACTACACCACCACCACCACCAGCACCACACACCACCACCAGCACCACCACCACCACCGCCAGCACCACACACCACCACCAGCACCACCACCAGCACCACCACCAGCACCACCACCACCACCGCCAGCACCACCACCACCACACCGCCACCACCACACCACGACCACCACCACCAGCACCACCACACCACCACACACCACCACACCACCACCACCACATCACCACCACACCACCACCACACCACCACCACCACACCACCACCACCACACCACCACCACCACACCACCACCACCAGTACCACCACCACACCACCACCACACTGCCACCACCACACCACCACACCACCACCACTACATCACCACCACAAAGACAAAGATCCCCCGTATAGCCTTAACAGACTGTAGGGGCAAGTGCTGTTAGCGAGCACCTATGAAGGCCGGAACGGTACACGACGGGGTGGGTGGCCAGCACCACGCCCGACCGCCTTTGTCTCCCCAGTGGCGATGTTTACACACCGCACTAGGTACTCATTTAAGGCTGAGTGGACCTAGGGGAGGCCCAGGACCGGTTCAGATAATCGTCACTGGTGTCAGCCGTGAGCGGGAATCGAACCCGGGTCGCCAGGTTCATAGCGCAGCGAGCAAAACCGCTACACGACCGCTCCCCACACCACCACCACACCACCACCACACCACCACCACACCACCACACACCACCACCACACCACCACCACACCACCACCACACCACCACCACACCACCACACACCACAACACAGCACCACACACCACCACCACACCACCACCACACCACCACCACACCTCACCACCACCACCACCACCACACCACCACAACACACCACCATCACACCACCACCACCATACACTACCACTATGTGTGTGACTGTGTGTGTGTGTAACTGTGTGTGTGTGTGACTGTGTGTGTGTGTGTGTAACTGTGTGTGTGTGTGTGTGTGACTGTGTGTGTGTGTAACTGTGTGTGTGTGTGACTGTGTGACACTGTGTGTGTGTGTGACACTGTGTGTGTGTGTGTGACACTGTGTGTGTGTGTGTGTGACACTGTGTGTGTGTGTGTGTGACACTGTGTGTGTGTGTGACACTGTGTGTGTGTGTGTGACTGTGTGTGTGTGTGTGACTGTGTGTGTGTGTGTGTAACTGTGTGTGTGTGTGACTGTGTGTGTGTGTGACACTGTGTGTGTGTGTGACACTGTGTGTGTGTGTGTGTGACACTGTGTGTGTGTGACACTGTGTGTGTGTGTGACACTGTGTGTGTGTGTGACACTGTGTGTGTGTGTGTGACACTGTGTGTGTGTGTGTGTGTGACACTGTGTGTGTGTGTGTGTGACACTGTGTGTGTGTGTGTGTGACACTGTGTGTGTGTGTGACACTGTGTGTGTGTGTGACACTGTGTGTGTGTGTGTGACACTGTGTGTGTGTGTGTGACACTGTGTGTGTGTGTGTGACTGTGTGTGTGTGTGTGACACTGTGTGTGTGTGTGTGTGACTGTGTGTGTGTGTGTGACACTGTGTGTGTGTGTATGTGTGTGTGTGTGTGTGACTGTGTGTGTGTGTGACACTGTGTGTGTGTGTGTGACACTGTGTGTGTGTGTGACACTGTGTGTGTGTGTGTGACTGTGTGTGTGTGTGACACTGTGTGTGTGTGTGTGACACTGTGTGTGTGTGTGTGACACTGTGTGTGTGTGTGTGACACTGTGTGTGTGTGTGTGACACTGTGTGTGTGTGTGACACTGTGTGTGTGTGCGCGTGTCCAGACCCTGGGGCCCAAGAAGGAGAAGGAGGAGAAGAAGGGGGGTGGGGGCCGCCAGTCGCTGTTCCGTGACATCATCCTGAGGCCCGGCCAATGGGGTGGGGGCGACGGTCAGTCTGTGTGGGTCTACGTGTGTGTGTGTGTGTGTCCATGTGTCTGTGTGTGTGTGGGTCTACGTGTGTGTGTGTGTCCATGTGTCTGTGTGTGTGTGGGTCTACGTGTGTGTGTGTGTCCATGTGTCTGTGTGTGTGTGGGTCTACGTGTGTGTGTGTGTGTCCATGTGTCTGTGTGTGTGTGGGTCTACGTGTGTGTGTGTGTGTGCCCATGTGTCTGTGTGTGTGTGGGTCTACGTGTGTGTGTCCATGTGTCTGTGTGTGTGTGGGTCTACGTGTGTGTGTGTGTGTCCATGTGTCTGTGTGTGTGTGGGTCTACGTGTGTGTGTGTCCATGTGTCTGTGTGTGTGTGGGTCTACGTGTGTCGTTCTTTGATATCCACTTCTGTGGGCCGATCTGTGGGGTCAGAGTGGTCACTCTAAGTAGAATGGATCTCAGAAGTAGATCTTTGATATCCACTTAAGTGGGCCGGTCTGTGGGGTCAGAGTGGTCACTCTAAGTAGAATGGATCTCAGAAGTAGATCTTTGATATCCACTTAAGTGGGTTGATCTGTGGGGTCAGAGTAGTCACTCTAAGTAGAATGGATCTCAGAAGTAGATCTTTGATATCCACTTAAGTGGGTTGATATGTGGGGTCAGAGTGGTCACTCTAAGTAGAATGGATCTCAGAGGTAGTTCTTTGATATCCACTTAAGTGGGCCGATCTGTGGGGTCAGAGTGTCACTCTAAGTAGAATGGATCTCAGAAGTAGTTCTTTGATATCCACTTAAGTGGGCCGATCTGTGGGGTCAGAGTGGTCACTCTAAGTAGAATGGATCTCAGAAGTAGTTCTTTGATATCCACTTAAGTGGGCCGATCTGTGGGGTCAGAGTGGTCACTCTAAGTAGAATGGATCTCAGAGGTAGTTCTTTGATATCCACTTAAGTGGGCCGATCTGTGGGGTCAGAGTGGTCACTCTAAGTAGAATGGATCTCAGAGGTAGTTCTTTGATATCCACTTAAGTGGGCCGATCTGTGGGGTCAGAGTGTCACTCTAAGTAGAATGGATCTCAGAAGTAGATCTTTGATATCCACTTAAGTGGGCTGATCTGTGGGGTCAGAGTGTCACTCTAAGTAGAATGGATCTCAGAAGTAGATCTTTGATATCCACTTAAGTGGGCCGATCTGTGGGGTCAGAGTGGTCACTCTAAGTAGAATGGATCTCAGAAGTAGATCTTTGAGATCCACTTCTGTGGGTTGATCTGTGGGGTCAGAGTGGTCACTCTAAGTAGAATGGATCTCAGAGGTAGTTCTTTGATATCCACTTAAGTGGGCCGATCTGTGGGGTCAGAGTGTCACTCTAAGTAGAATGGATCTCAGAAGTAGATCTTTGATATCCACTTAAGTGGGCTGATCTGTGGGGTCAGAGTGTCACTCTAAGTAGAATGGATCTCAGAAGTAGATTTTTATATCCACTTAAGTGGGCCGATCTGTGGGGTCAGAGTGGTCACTCTAAGTAGAATGGATCTCAGAAGTAGCCCTTTGATATCCACTTAAGTGGGTTGATCTGTGGGGTCAGAGTGTCACTCTAAGTAGAATGGATCTCAGAAGTAGTTCTTTCATATCCACTTCTCAGCGGTAGCTCTGCGAGAGCTCCCAACGGATTCCTGATCGTGGGACTACCCCTAGGTCGACTCGGCCTCAAAATGAGTGCCCTGGTGCGGTTGAGTGTAAGACGTCAGCACCGGGGGGGATACAAAGACGGCCGTGCGCCGTGCCGGCCGGCGCTCGACAGCGCTTGCCCCGGCAGTGGTTGAAGGCTTCCTGGGGGGCCTTTGTCTCTGCGCAGGGCAAGGGAGCAGCGTGGCGAGCATGGTGCGCCAGTTCGAGCCGGCGCCGGGGGGAGGGGCCGGGGGCTACGAGGGGGGGGGGCTGGAGCCGGGGTCAGCGGGGGACCTGGGGGAGACGCGGGGGGGCGGCAGAGAGTACGTACGCACACACGCACATACACGCACACGCACACACACGCACATACACACACATACACACACACGCACACACACGCACGTACACACGCACATACACACACGCACGTACACACGCGCACGTACACACACGCGCACGCACACACACACGCACGCACACACGCACACACGCACACACACGCAGGTACACACATGCACGTACACACGCGCACGTACACACGCACGAACACACACACATACACACACACCTACACACGCAGGTACACACGCACGCACATACACACGCACGCACACACACGCACACACGCACCTATATACGCACGCACCTACACACGCACGCACCTACACACGCACGCACATACACACGCACGCACATACACACGCACGCACATACACACGCACGTACACACGCACGTACACACGCACGTCTTTGTGTGCCTGCAGGTCGGGTGGCTTGCGAGTGGGCCGCTCCGAGAGTCTGCGGGCCGACGGCGGCGGTGGGCGCCGCTCCCCCGGCTCCTCCTCCTCCTCGCGCTCCAAGAGCGACATCGACAGGGAGGCCGCCATGGAGGCCACGGCGCGCATGGGGCCGCCCCCCACGCCAACACTCAGGTGGTACAGCCCATCCTATCACCCCCCTCACTTGCACCCAGGTGGTACGGCCCATCCTATCACACCCCTCACTTGCACCCAGGTGGTACAGCCCATCCTATCACCCCCCTCACTTGCACCCAGGTGGTACGGCCCATCCTATCACACCCCTCACTTGCACTCAGGTGGCACAGCCCATCCTATCACCCCCCTCACTTGCACCCAGGTGGTACGGCCCATCCTATCACACCCCTCACTTGCACCCAGGTGGTACAGCCCATCCTATCACCCCCCTCACTTGCACCCAGGTGGTACGGCCCATCCTATCACACCCCTCACTTGCACTCAGGTGGCACAGCCCATCCTATCACCCCCCTCACTTGCACCCAGGTGGTACGGCCCATCCTATCACACCCCTCACTTGCACCCAGGTGGTACAGCCCATCCTATCACCCCCCTCACTTGCACCCAGGTGGTACGGCCCATCCTATCACACCCCTCACTTGCACCCAGGTGGTACAGCCCATCCTATCACCCCCCTCACTTGCACCCAGGTGGTACAGCCCATCTTAACACCCCCTCACTTGCACCCAGGTGGTACAGCCCATCTTAACACCCCCTCACTTGCACCCAGGTGGTACGGCCCATCCTATCACCCCCCTCACTTGCACCCAGGTGGTACAGCCCATCTTAACACCCCCCTCACTTGCACCCAGGTGGTACAGCCCATCCTATCACACCCCTCACTTGCACCCAGGTGGTACAGCCCATCTTAACACCCCCCTCACTTGCACCCAGGTGGTACAGCTCATCCTATCACCCCCCTCACTTGCACCCAGGTGGTACAGCCCATCTTAACACCCCCCTCACTTGCACCCAGGTGGTACAGCCCATCCTATCACCCCCCTCACTTGCACCCAGGTGGTACGGCCCATCTTATCACCCCTACACTCAGGTGGTACAGCCCACCGCAAGGGAGCAACTTGTAGCTGACCTTCGTGCTGTTGTTGTTGTTGTTGACGTTGTTATTGTTGTTGTTGTTCCGCAGGACGCCCGGAGACGTGACTCCACCTCGCACCCCTCGCAGCTGGCGCAGGTACCTGTGGACATCGCCACCGTCGTCACCGTCATCACCATCATCATTGTTGTCGTCGCTATCATCACCATCATCATCACCATCATCACCATCATCATCATCATCACCATCACCATCATCACCAACATCACCATCACCATCGTCATCGTCACCATCATCACCGCCGCCACCACCGCCGTCACCACCGCCGCCGCCGCCACCACCACCACCACCACCACCACCGCCACCACCACCACCACCACCACCACCACCACCACCGCCACCACCACCACCGCCACCACCACCGCCGCCGCCACCACCACCGCCA
>NC_136339.1:6643391-6663391 GCF_964198595.1 Lampetra fluviatilis
AGAACAGGGGGAGATCATACAAACTCCACTCACTCTGTAGAACAGGGGGAGATCGCACAAACTCCACTCACTCACTCTGTAGAACAGGGGGAGATCATACAAACTCCACTCACTCACTCTGTAGAACAGGGGGAGATCATACAAACGCCACTCATTCTGTAGAACAGGGGGAGATCGCACAAACTCCACTCTCTCACTGAGGAACAGGGGGAGATCACACAAACTCCACTCATTTTGTAGAACAGGGGGAGATCATACAAACTCCACTCACTCTGTATGACAGGGGGAGATCGCACAAACTCCACTCACTCACTCTGTATGACAGGGGGAGATCACACAAACTCCACTCACTCACTCTGTATGACAGGGGGAGATCGCACAAACTCCACTCTCTCACTGAGGAACAGGGGAACATGCAAACTGCGCCCGAGTCGGGAATCGAACCCGGGGTCCCTCTTTGCTGTGATGCCCGTCAGAGTGGAGGCTGCGGGATGGTTCCCTCCCCCTCCCTCCCCCCCTCCCCTCCTCCCTCCCTCCCCTCCCTCCCCTCCCTCCCCTCCCCTTCCCTCCATCCCCGCTCCCTCCCCCTCCCTCCCCCTCCCTCCCCCCCCCTCCCTCCCCCCTCCCTCCCCCCCCCCTCCCTCCCCCTGCTTGAATGGCAGCCCAGAGCAACAGGATGTGGAGACTGGAACCACGTGCGGGGGGGGGCTGCTTTGTACCGAGTGCGCGTGGTGCCAACCAGCGCCCCCCTCGCCCCCCCCTCGCCCACCCCCCCTCGCCCCCCCCCTCGCCCCACCCGCACCCCCCCCCTAGCCCCACCCGCACCCCCCCCTAGCCCCACCCGCACCCCCCCCCTCGTGTTCCCGTGCCAACCTTCAGGGGGTGCCGCTCGCCAGCAGCACTCGCCCCGACTTCCCACTACGGGGGGGGGAGGGGGGGGCTTTGTACTTGTATATACAGAGCTGTGTGTGTGGGGTGTGTGTGTGTGGTGTGTGTATGTTTGTGTGTGTGTGTATGTATGTGTGTGGGGTGTGTGTGTGTGGTGTGTGTGTGTTTGTGTGTGTGTGTGTATGTATGTGTGTGGGGTGTGTGTGTGGTGTGTGTGTTTGTGTGTGTGTGTGTGTATGTATGTGTGTGGGGTGTGTGTGTGTGTGTGTGCGGTGTGTGTCGTCAGTGTGTGTGCAGGGTGTGTGTGTGTAGTCAGTGTGTGTGTGCGCAGGGTGTGTGTGTAGTCAGTGTGTGTGTTTAGTCAGTGTGTGTGTAATCAGTGTGTGCAGTGTGTGTGTGCGCGCAGGGTGTGTGTGTGTAGTCAGTGTGTGTGTGTGTGTGCAGGGTGTGTGCAGGGTGTGGGTGTGTGGTGTAGTCAGTGTGTGTGTGTGTGTGCAGGGTGTGTGCAGGGTGTGGGTGTGTGTGTGTAGTCGGTGTGTGTGTGTGCAGGGTGTGTGTGTGTAGTCGGTGTGTGTGTGTGTGTGCAGGGTGTGTGTGTGCAGGGTGTGTATGTGTAGTCGGTGTGTGTGTGTGTGCAGGGTGTGTGTGTAGTCAGTGTGTGTAGTCAGTGTGTGTGTGTGCAGGGTGTGTGTGTGCAGGGTGTGTATGTGTAGTCGGTGTGTGTGTGTGTGCAGGGTGTGTGTGTAGTCAGTGTGTGTAGTCAGTGTGTGTGTGTGCAGGGTGTGTGTGTGTGAAGTCAGGGTGCAGGAATGTTGCTCGCCTTCCCAGCCAATGGCTGCGCTCCACGCGCCGTGCTCTGCTGGCTGGGGGGGGGGCTCTCACTCTCTCACACTCTCACTCTCACTCACTCTCACTCACTCTCTCACTCTCTCACACTCACCCTCTCACTCTCACTGTCTCACACTCACACTCTCACTCTGTCTCACTCTGTCTCTCACTCTCTACACTCTCTGTCTCACTCTCACACTCTGTCTCACTCTCTGTCTCACTCTCTGTCTCACTCTCTCTCACACCCACTCTCTGTCTCACTCTCTGTCTCTCACTCTCTGTCTCACTCTCTCTCACACCCACTCTCTGTCTCACTCTCTGTCTCTCACTCTCTGTCTCACTCTCTCTCACACCCACTCTCTGTCTCACTCTCTGTCTCTCACTCTCTGTCTCACTCTCACACTCTGTCTCACTCTCTGTCTCACTCTCTGTCTCACTCTCTCTCACACCCACTCTCTGTCTCACTCTCTGTCTCTCACTCTCTGTCTCACTCTCTCTCACACCCACTCTCTGTCTCACTCTCTGTCTCACTCTCTGTCTCACTCTCTGTCTCTCACTCTCTTTCTCACTCTCTCTCACACCCACTCTCTGTCTCACTCTCTGTCTCTCACTCTCTGTCTCACTCTCTCTCACACCCACTCTCTGTCTCACTCTCTGTCTCTCACTCTCTGTCTCACTCTCACACTCTGTCTCACTCTCTGTCTCACTCTCTGTCTCACTCTCTCTCACACCCACTCTCTGTCTCACTCTCTGTCTCTCACTCTCTGTCTCACTCTCTCTCACACCCACTCTCTGTCTCACTCTCTGTCTCACTCTCTGTCTCACTCTCTGTCTCTCACTCTCTGTCTCACTCTCTCTCACACCCACTCTCTGTCTCACTCTCTCTCACACCCACTCTCTGTCTCACTCTCTGTCTCTCACTCTCTGTCTCACTCTCTCTCACACCCACTCTCTGTCTCACTCTCTGTCTCTCACTCTCTGTCTCACTCTCTCTCACACCCACTCTCTGTCTCACTCTCTGTCTCTCACTCTCTGTCTCACTCTCTGTCTCACTCTCTGTCTCTCACTCTCTGTCTCACTCTCTCACACCCACTCTCTGTCTCACTCTCTGTCTCACTCTCTCTCACACCCACTCTCTGTCTCACTCTCTGTCTCTCACTCTCTGTCTCACTCTCTCTCACACCCACTCTCTGTCTCACTCTCTGTCTCTCACTCTCTGTCTCACTCTCTCTCACACCCACTCTCTGTCTCACTCTCTGTCTCACTCTCTCTCACACCCACTCTCTGTCTCACTCTCTGTCTCTCACTCTCTGTCTCACTCTCACACTCTGTCTCACTCTCTGTCTCACTCTCTGTCTCTCACTCTCTGTCTCACTCTCTCTCACACCCACTCTCTGTCTCACTCTCTGTCTCACTCTCTGTCTCTCACTCTCTGTCTCACTCTCTCTCACACCCACTCTCTGTCTCACTCTCTGTCTCTCACTCTCTGTCTCACTCTCTGTCTCTCACACTCTGTCTCACTCTCTGTCTCACTCTCTGTCTCTCACTCTCTGTCTCACTCTCTGTCTCACTCTCTGTCTCACTCTCTCACGACGCAGCGGCATTGTGCCGGGGACTCGGGTGGAGGGGGTGGGGGGGTTATTGTGGAGCGGTGGCGCAGCGGTTAGCGCAACGCGCGCTGCGGATGTACGTCGAACTTCTTTCTCGCCGTGGTGGTGGTGGTGATGGTGGTGATGGTGGTGGTGATGGTGGTGATGGTGATGGTGGTGATGGTGGTGGTGATGGTGGTGGTGGTGATGGTGATGGTGGTGATGGTGGTGGTGATGGTGGTGGTGGTGATGGTGATGGTGGTGGTGATGGTGGTGGTGATGGTGGTGGTGATGGTGGTGGTGGTGGTGATGGTGGTGATGGTGGTGATGGTGGTGGTGATGGTGGTGATGGTGGTGGTGATGGTGGTGCTGGTGATGGTGGTGGTGATGGTGGTGATGGTGGAGACATTCCGATGGGGCTGCGTGCTCGACAGGCGGCCCCTGTGGGTCGCGTCAGGGTTCCTGTGGGAGAACGCGCCAGGGATGTTGGGGGGCGGGGGGGGCGGGGGGGTTGTATCGCAATCGCATCGCCAAACATTCATCTCGCGGTCGTCTGGCGTGTGGGGAATGGAGCTATTTTACTAAGGAGCTCACGTCAGCCTCGACTCGGAGAGAGATGGAATGGGCTCCAGGAGGGGAGGAAGAGAAGGGGGGGGGGAGATGGAATGCTGCAGGCAGGGAGGCAGGCAGGGAGGCTGGGTCATGTAAACGTCTCCAGATGTTCGCCTCGCACGCCATGCGACCGGGGAGCGTCCCCTTTCACGAACACGATCACTAGTTAACACTACCACTAGTTAACACTGCCACTAGTTAACACTACCACTAGTTAACACTGTCACTAGTTAACACTGCCACTAGTTAACACTGTCACTAGTTAACACTACCACTAGTTAACACTGCCACTAGTTAACACTACCACTAGTTAACACTGCCACTAGTTAACACTGCCACTAGTTAACACTGTCACTAGTTAACACTGCCACTAGTTAACACTGTTACTAGTTAACACTGCCACTAGTTAACACTACCACTAGTTAACACTGCCACTAGTTAACACTGCCACTAGTTAACACTGTCACTAGTTAACACTACCACTAGTTAACACTGCCACTAGTTAACACTGCCACTAGTTAACACTGTTACTAGTTAACACTGCCACTAGTTAACACTACCACTAGTTAACACTGCCACTAGTTAACACTGCCACTAGTTAACACTGTCACTAGTTAACACTACCACTAGTTAACACTACCACTAGTTAACACTGCCACTAGTTAACACTGCCACTAGTTAACACTACCACTAGTTAACACTGCCACTAGTTAACACTGCCACTAGTTAACACTGTCACTAGTTAACACTACCACTAGTTAACACTACCACTAGTTAACACTGCCACTAGTTAACACTGCCACTAGTTAACACTACCACTAGTTAACACTACCACTAGTTAACACTGCCACTAGTTAACACTACCACTAGTTAACACTGTCACTAGTTAACACTGCCACTAGTTAACACTGTCACTAGTTAACACTACCACTAGTTAACACTGCCACTAGTTAACACTACCACTAGTTAACACTGTCACTAGTTAACACTGCCACTAGTTAACACTGTCACTAGTTAACACTACCACTAGTTAACACTGTCACTAGTTAACACTGCCACTAGTTAACACTGCCACTAGTTAACACTACCACTAGTTAACACTGCCACTAGTTAACACTACCACTAGTTAACACTGTCACTAGTTAACACTACCACTAGTTAACACTGCCACTAGTTAACACTACCACTAGTTAACACTGTCACTAGTTAACACTACCACTAGTTAACACTGCCACTAGTTAACACTACCACTAGTTAACACTGCCACTAGTTAACACTACCACTAGTTAACACTGTCACTAGTTAACACTGTCACTAGTTAACACTGCCACTAGTTAACACTGCCACTAGTTAACACTACCACTAGTTAACACTGTCACTAGTTAACACTACCACTAGTTAACACTGCCACTAGTTAACACTACCACTAGTTAACACTGTCACTAGTTAACACTGCCACTAGTTAACACTACCACTAGTTAACACTGCCACTAGTTAACACTACCACTAGTTAACACTGTCACTAGTTAACACTACCACTAGTTAACACTGTCACTAGTTAACACTGTCACTAGTTAACACTGCCACTAGTTAACACTACCACTAGTTAACACTGTCACTAGTTAACACTACCACTAGTTAACACTGCCACTAGTTAACACTACCACTAGTTAACACTGTCACTAGTTAACACTGTCACTAGTTAACACTACCACTAGTTAACACTGCCCCTACTGCGAACACGTCAATTAACATTGCCACTAACACTGCCACCGGCTAACACTGCCACTACTGCTAATATTCCCACTAGCCCCACCAGGAACACGACCATAATACTAACACTATCACTATTACCACTAATACTACCACTAACATCACTTCTAACCCTACCGTGAACACTACCATACTACTACCATTACCACTAATACTACCATACTACTAATACCACTAATTCTACCACTACCACTAACATCACCTCTAACTAACGCACACACTAACACACACACTAACACACACACACACAACAACCGCCATTCGCCACTAAGTGGCGGTGACGTCACCACGACGCTTGTGCCAGGCCATGTGCACCTTGAGGCCACGTGAAGTGTCGAACGCCCGCTGGCAGGAGGTCACGGGGCAGACCCAGCAGGTGCCACGGGTCGACTGACCGAGATGACCGAGATGACTGGCTGATGCACCACCTGTGCCCCCTACTGTACCAACTTGCTGTGCTTTATCCACCCGGCGCTCCGCTCGTTGTTGTGAGCGTCGCTCCTCCGCCTTCCGTTGTTGCTGGAGGGCGACTGCCTCCAACTGCCCAGTAGCGTCCTTCACGAGCCTCCTCCACTGAGGCCGATCTTGACACCGTTGGTACCAGTCATCGGCAAGTCCACTCAGCTGCACGTCCTCCTGTACCACATCACTCCATCTCTTCTCTAGCCCGTGCCGTGCCCGTTTAGCCTCCTCGATCCGGCCGAACAAAAGCTGTTTAGGCATGCGGTGGCTGGGCATGCGGGCTACATGACCCAGCCACCGCAGCCTTGCCTGCCGGAGGAGCTCACCGATGGGACTTTGCCCAGATCTTTCAAGGATTTGTGAGCTCCTCACACAATCCAGCCTGGTTAATCCCAGGATGGATCGTAGGCAGGCCAGCCTAAATGTTTCCAACCGGCGAATATGCTCAATTAGGGGGGTCCACGTTTCGCAAGCGTAGAGAAGGGAGGGAATGACTGTGGCCGAGAAACCTGAAGCTTCGTGCGGAGCGACAGACCAGGTAGACCAGGTAGCTTCCACACAGCGCTATGCAGCCGATGAAAGGATATTGCCGCTCGACGGATTCTGAGTGAGATCTCTGCTGTTAAACTGGAGCCGGTCATAAGCACACTGCCCAGGTTTGGGAAACTCTCCACTCTCTCCACAACTGCCCCATCACCAATTGGGAGTTGTGGGGGTGGAGTGTCCGATGGTACAAAATACCCAGACACACACACACGCTAACACACACACATACGCACGCTAACACACACACACACGCTAACACACACACACACGCAGGCACACACACGCACGCACACGCACGCTCACACACGCTGACACACACACGTTGACACACGCTGACACACACACATGTTGACACACACACACATGTTAACACACGCTGACACACACACATATTAACACACACACGCACGCACACACACTAACACACACGCAGGCACACGCAGGGCACATGTGAGCAGCAGCATGCTGCCGGCTGGCCCACAGTGATTGGCGCATGGCCCCATGGGAGCCGCGATGACGCCAGCCGTGGTGGTGGTGGTGGGGGGGTGGTGGAGGTGGGGGTTGTGGTTGTGCCCAAGACAGACTCATTGTTCCTGCAGAGCGCCCTCAGTGCTTGGAGCATTGAGGGATGCCTCGCGGGCGTGCCTGTCAACGTGCGTGTGCGTGCGTGTGTTAGTGTGTGTGTGATAGCGTGTGTGTGTGTCAGCGTGTGTGTGTTAGCATGTGTGTTAACATGTGTGTGTGTCAGCGTGTGGGAGCGGTGGTGCAGCGGTTAGCGCGCTGCTCTACGAACCCAGGGACCTGAGTTCGATTCCCGCTCACGGCCAATACCGGTGACGATTATCTGAACCGGTCCTGGGCCTCCCTTAGGTCGACTCAGCCTCAAATGAGTACCTGGTGTGGTATGATAAGACATCGCCTCTGGGGAGACAAAGGCGGCCGGGCTACACGGGGCATCTTGGTGCGCGTGGAGTAGTGGTGGTGGTGGGGAGGGTGTTGGTGGGGAGGGTGTTGGTGGGGAGGGTGGTGGTGGGGAGGGT
Source organism: Lampetra fluviatilis (assembly GCF_964198595.1). Taxonomy (NCBI): domain Eukaryota; kingdom Metazoa; phylum Chordata; class Hyperoartia; order Petromyzontiformes; family Petromyzontidae; genus Lampetra; species Lampetra fluviatilis. Next base: position 6,651,130 of record NC_136339.1, read on the forward strand.
GTTGGAGTCGTGGTGGTGGTGGGGAGGGTGTTGGTGGGGAGGGTGTTGGAGTCGTGGTGTTGGTGGGGAGGGTGTTGGTGGGGAGGGTGTTGGAGTCGTGGTGGTGGTGGGGAGGGTGTTGGAGTCGTGGTGGTGGGGAGGGTGGTGGGGAGGGTGTTGGAGTAGTCGTGTTCGCTCCCCGTCCACGGCTGCCGCTGCGGTGACGCCAAGAGCACCTCACCGTGATGAGGGCTCTGCTGCTGCTGCTCTTGTTGTTGTTGCTGTTTCAAATTACACGAGCGGCCTTGGCGCCCCATCCACATTTTTGTGTCTCGTTTTAAAAACTCGGCATTGGTCCTGGCGTCTACCCCCCCCACCACCACCACCACCCCGGTCGCCCCTCGTAACCCCCCCTCACGCCCCCCCGGTCGTACCTCGTAACCCCCCTCAGCCCCCCCCCCCTCAGGCCCCCCCCCGGTCGTCCTTCGTAACCCCCCTCAGGCCCCCCCCTCTCGTAACCCCCCTCAGGCCCCCCCCTCAGGCCCCCCAACCCCGGTCGCCCGTCGTGACCCCCCCTCAGCCCCCCCCCGGTCGTCCTTCGTAACCCCCCTCAGGCCCCCCCCCCTCAGGCCCCCCCCGGTCGTCCCTCGTAACCCCCCTCAGGCCCCCCCCTCTCGTAACCCCCCTCAGGCCCCCTCCTCAGGCCCCCCAACCCCGGTCGCCCGTCGTGACCCCCCCTCAGGCTCCCCCCACTCAGGCCCCCCCAGTCGCCCCTCGTAACCCCCCTCAGGCCCCCCCCTCTCGTAACCCCCCTCAGGCCCCCTCCTCAGGCCCCCCAACCCCGGTCGCCCGTCGTGACCCCCCCTCAGGCTCCCCCCCCTCAGGCCCCCCCAGTCGCCCCTCGTAACCCCCCTCAGGCCCCCCTCTGGTCTCATTCCTCTCTAATTGGGCTGCGCTTGCTGCTGACCTCACCCCCCACCACCCCCCACCACCCCCCCACCACCTCCAGTAATTCCCAGTCTCACCGCCCGCCCACCAGCCCGCAGCCTCCCTAGGGGTGGGGGGGTGTTGGAGTGTTGGTGGGGGGGGTGTTGGAGTGGTAGTGGGGGGTGGTGGAGTGGTGGGGGGGTGTTGGAGTGGTAGTGGGGGGTGTTGTAGTGGTAGTGGGGGGGTGGTGGAGTGGTGGGGGGTGTTGGAGTGGTGGTGGGGGGGTGGTGGAGTGGTGGGGGGGGTGTTGGAGTGGTGGTGGGGGGTGTTGGAGTGGTGGTGGGGGGGTGGTGGAGTGGTGGGGGGGTGTTGGAGTGGTAGTGGGGGGGGTGTTGTAGTGGTAGTGGGGGGGTGGTGGAGTGGTGGGGGGGTGGTGGAGTGGTGGTGGGGGGGTGTTGGAGTGGTGGTGGGGGGGTGGTGGAGTGGTGGGGGGGTGTTGGAGTGGTAGTGGGGGGGTGTTGGAGTGGTAGTGGGGGGGTGTTGGAGTGGTGGTGGTGGGGTGGTGGAGTGGTGGGGGGGTGTTGGAGTGGTGGTGGGGGGGTGTTGTAGTGGTAGTGGGGGGGTGGTGGAGTGGTGGGGGGTGTTGGAGTGGTGGTGGGGGGGTGGTGGAGTGGTGGGGGGGTGTTGGAGTGGTAGTGGGGGGGTGTTGTAGTGGTAGTGGTGGGGTGGTGGATTGGTGGGGGGGTGTTGGAGTGGTGGTGGGGGGGTGTTGTAGTGGTAGTGGGGGGGTGGTGGAGTGGTGGGGGGTGTTGGAGTGGTGGTGGGGGGGTGGTGGAGTGGTGGGGGGTGTTGGAGTGGTGGTGGGGGGGTGTTGGAGTGGTGGTGGGGGGGTGGTGGGGGGGTGTTGGAGTGGTAGTGGGGGGGTGTTGTAGTGGTAGTGGGGGGGGTGTTGGAGTGGTGGTGGGGGGGTGGTGGAGTGGTGGGGGGGGTGTTGGAGTGGTGGTGGGGGGGTGTTGGAGTGGTGGTGGGGGGGTGGTGGAGTGGTGGGGGGGTGTTGGAGTGGTGGGGGGGTGTTGGAGTGGTGGTGGGGGGGTGTTATAGTGGTAGTGGGGGGGGGGTGTGGGGGGGTGGTAGAGTGGTGGGGGGGGGGTGTTGGAGTGGTAGTGGGGGGGGTGTTGGAGTGGTGGGGGGGTGTTGGAGTGGTGGGGGGGTGTTGGAGTGGTGGGGGGGTGTTGGAGCGGTAGTGGGGGGGTGTTGGAGTGGTGGTGGTGGGGTGGTGGAGTGGTGGGGGGGTGTTGGAGTGGTGGTGGGGGGGTGTTATAGTGGTAGTGGGGGGGGGGGGTGTGGGGGGGTGGTAGAGTGGTGGGGGGGGTGTTGGAGTGGTAGTGGGGGGGGTGTTGGAGTGGTGGTGGTGGAGTGGTGGGGGGGGTGGTAGAGTGGTGGGGGGGTGTTGGAGTGGTAGTGGGGGGGGTGTTGGAGTGGTGGGGGGGTGTTGGAGTGGTGGGGGGGTGTTGGAGCGGTAGTGGGGGGGTGTTGGAGTGGTGGTGGTGGGGTGGTGGAGTGGTGGGGGGGTGTTGGAGTGGTGGTGGGGGGGTGTTATAGTGGTAGTGGGGGGGGGGGTGTGGGGGGGTGGTAGAGTGGTGGGGGGGGGTGTTGGAGTGGTAGTGGGGGGGGTGTTGGAGTGGTGGTGGTGGAGTGGTGGGGGGGTGGTAGAGTGGTGGGGGGGTGTTGGAGTGGTAGTGGGGGGGTGTTGGAGTGGTAGTGGGGGCGATGTTGGAGTGGTGGGGGGGTGGTAGAGTGGTGGGGGGGGTGTTGGAGTGGTGGTGATGTCGTAATCAGCGTGGCATTATTCATGTTGTTGTTGTTAATGTTGTTGTTGTTAATGTTGTTGTTGTTAATGTTGTTGTTGTTAATGTTGTTGTTGTTAATGTTGTTGTTGTTGTTAATGTTGTTGTTGTTAATGTTGTTGTTGTTGTTAATGTTGTTGTTTCATCGTTGACTTGAATCTTTCGCGACTGCAGGAATTCATATTCTTGGGGTCTGTCGGCAAAGCCGCGCGGACAGAAAAAACAGCACAAAATTATCGACGTTTCGATCGCAGCGTCGATGTTTTTTGTTATTTTTCCTGTCTCCGCGGCTTTGCCGACAGACCCCAATAATATTATCGTCGTGAGCATCGTCATCTCGTTATTGTTATCGCATTAAGGTGTAATTGAATAAGCGTTTCCAACTAAATGCGTCTCGGCTGTAATAGTGAGAGTTGTTAACGCGGCGGCTGCTGCTGCTGCTGGATCGCTATCAGCGGGTCACGTGAGTGGCCCACGTGGTCTGGGCGAGGGGTTGGTGGGTCACGTGAGTGGCCCACGTGGTCTGGGCGAGGGGTTGGTGGGTCACGTGAGTGCCCCACGTGGTCTGGGCGAGGGGTTGGTGGGTCACGTGAGTGGCCCACGTGGTCTGGGCGAGGGGTTGGTGGGTCACGTGAGTGGCCCACGTGGTCTGGGCGAGGGGTTGGTGGGTCACGTGAGTGCCCCACGTGGTCTGGGCGAGGGGTTGGTGGGTCACGTGAGTGCCCCGCGTGGTCTGGGCGAGGGGTTGGTGGGTCACGTGAGTGGCCCACGTGGTCTGGGCGAGGGGTTGGCGGGTCACGTGAGTGCCCCGCGTGGTCTGGGCGAGGGGTTGGTGGGTCACGTGAGTGGCCCACGTGGTCTGGGCGAGGGGTTGGCGGGTCACGTGAGTGCCCCGCGTGGTCTGGGCGAGGGGTTGGTGGGTCACGTGAGTGCCCCACGTGGTCTGGGCGAGGGGTTGGTGGGTCACGTGAGTGGCCCACGTGGTCTGGGCGAGGGGTTGGCGGGTCACGTGAGTGCCCCGCGTGGTCTGGGCGAGGGGTTGGTGGGTCACGTGAGTGCCCCACGTGGTCTGGGCGAGGGGTTGGCGGGTCACGGACGCGTGGGCTCGTGTCCCACCGGGCTGCCCCACGTGACCCACCGGCCTCCCCACGTGACCCACTGGGCTCCCCACGTGACCCACCGGGCTCCCCCACGTGACCCAGTGTTTTCCGCGAGCCAGGCGATCGTTGCTTTACAACAACAAGGGAAATTGGCCAGATCACTGCGATGCAGTTCTATAAGTCCGCTTCCACGGACTCACTCACAGAGACTCGCACGGACTGGCACAGACTGGCACGCGTGAAACACGCGCCCACGTGACAGCACCCCGTGGGTGGATTGGGGAGATGGTCACGGGCATCGAGAAGGAGCCCCCCAGAAGGAGCCCCGCGCCCCCCCGGGAGGGGGGGCCGGCCGTGCCCCCCCCCCACCCTGCCACTCACTCGAGCTGCTGGCCGAGCACAATGAGCACATTGAGCACAATGAGTGCTCAATGTGCTCTCAGTCTCGAGGACGCCGCCTCCTCCTCCCTCCTCCTACTCCCTCCTCCTCGCCGCCGCCGATTGGAAACAGCTGCGAGCGTCGTCCCGGGGCGCGGACGGCGTGCGTGTGTGTGTGTAACATGCGTGTAACATGTGTGTAACGTGTCTGTGTGCAGCATGGAGCGAGCAAGTCCAAGGTTTGTGCGAACGTCTTCTGTGGCGCTGGGCGCGAGTGCTCGGTGAGCGACAAGGGGGAGCCCAGCTGCCTGTGCATCGCGGTGAGTGGCACAGCAACAACAGCAACACCAACAACACCAACAACAACAGCAGCAGCAACAGTAGCAGCAGCAGCACCACCAGCAGCAACAGCAGCAGCAACAGCAGCAGCAGCAACAGCAGTAGCAGCACCACCAGCAGCAGTAGCAGTAACAGCAGGTCCCGTAGTAGGGCAATGGTGGTGGACTCGGTTGTGTTGGTGAGGCGGCTGCTGCTGTGTTGGCACAAGCAGAGATAACAACAACAATAACAACAACAAACTATTTTACTTTAACAATTCGTTGCCATGTGCCAGCTCCCCCCCCCCCCGCGAGTGAGAGCTGGCTGTGTTGGCACAAGCACAGATAACAACAACAATAACAACAACAAACTACTTTACTTTAACAATTTGCGTCGTTGCCATGTGTCAGGCCCCGCGCGAGTGAGCTGGCTGTGTTGCTCTCGTTCAGCAGCGACCTGGTCATCACAAATGACAGCTCGGCGAAAGTGGGCTCATCGTTATCGTCATCATCATGGTCACGTGGACATGTATAGTGGCAGCCACATACTCTGCAACGCGTGACACTGATTCTAAATGTGGAGGGGAAACCCCGGGGGGCATGGAGACAAATCCACGCAACCACAGGGAGAGAGAGAGACACGCAGACTCCAAATATACAGCAGCAGCAGCAGGCATCGGCAGGGTCGGGATCGAACCCACGACCTCCTGTAGACCAGGCGAGGTGGTCAACATCTCCTGTACACCAGGCGAGGTGGTCAACATCCCCTGTAGACCAGGCGAGGTAGTCAACATCTCCTGTACACCAGGCGAGGTAGTCAACATCTCCTGTACACCAGGCGAGGTGGTCAATATCTCCTGTAGACCAGGCGAGGTAGTCAACATCTCCTGTAGATCAGGCGAGGTAGTGAACATCTCCTGTAGACCAGGCGAGGTAGTCAACATCTGCACACCAGGCGAGGTAGTCAACATCTCCTGTAGACCAGGCGAGGTAGTCAACATTTCCTGTACACCAGGCGAGGTAGTCAACATCTCCTGTAGACCAGGCGAGGTAGTCAACATCTCCTGTAGACCAGGCGAGGTGGTCAACATCTCCTGTAGACCAGGCGAGGTGGTCAACATCTCCTGTAGACCAGGCGAGGTGGTCAACATCTCCTGTAGACCAGGCGAGGTGGTCAACATCCCCTGTAGACCAGGCGAGGTAGTCAACATCTCCTGTACACCAGGCGAGGTAGTCAACATCTGTACACCAGGCGAGGTAGTCAATATCTCCTGTAGACCAGGCGAGGTGGTCAACATCTCCTGTAGACCAGGCGAGGTAGTCAACATCTCCTGGGAACCATGAGTGCGAGCGAGGGAGCAACGCTCTATCCCGCCCAGATGGAACAGACGGAGATTAGTCCACGCGTGTTGCTGTGGAGGACTGTGGCAGGGCACGCCTCCTCCTGGACTCGCACACGGGAAGGGAGTCGGTCTAACACACGGAGGCTTTCACCATCAATGATTGTGTGATGCACTCGGATTGTGAATGTTGTGGCTTGGCTCTCCAGCACACAAGCGGCGAGTGCTCTACGCGTAACGACTTGGCACGTTCTGTTTACGTGACGAACCTCACTAATTGGCTGCGTCGGGTGCTGGCGGTTTTACCGAAGCCACTTTTCTACATTGACGCGATCTCACTCAAACAAACTGTGTTCATGGGAAGGGAGTTGCGCAACATTTGCTACGAACGAGGGGGGAGGGGGGGGCAACGCTGTGTCCAGTGCAGATGGAACAGATGGAGATGACACCATTGGAACCTCATTTGCCAACACCACGTGAGACTAGGCTCTAAAGAAAGCTGTCTCTGGTGTGGCCCAATCAACTTCAAGGACGGTGCATACATTATCAGAGTTGTGTTTTTTGTTTGCATTCCGACTGCAGGTATTGTGGTCTATGCAAACATGACTCCTTGTAAAAAAGGTGTCAGTTTTGCTGTCAGATAGAAGGGTAAAAAACCAATTATCAGATGGAGATGAGTTCACGGCGCTGGCTGCAGCGCCGACCCCTGGCGAGCGAGGCACTTGCCCCCAGACGGCCCGTCAAGGGCCACGCGGGGGACCTTTGTCTGTGTGACGCGGGGGACCTTTGTCTGTGTGCCGCAGGAGTGCAAGTCCCACAAGCGCGCCGTGTGTGGCAGCAACGGCAAGACGTACCGCAACCACTGCGAGCTGCACCGTGACGCCTGCCTCACCGGCACCAAGATCCAGCCAGCCGCGGACGGGCCCTGCCAGGGTGAGGCGGAGTGGGCAGCGTCTCGCCCTCGTGTTGTGGTGTGTGGTGTGGTGTGTGTGTGGTGTGGTGTGTTGTAGCGTGTAGTGTGTGTGTGTGTGTTGTAGTGTGGTGTATGTAGTCTTGTGTGGTGTATTTGGTGTGTGTGTGTAGTGTGGTGGGTGAAGTGTGTGGTTTGAGTGGTGTGTGTGGTGTGGTGTATGTAGTGGAGTGTGGTGTGTGTAGTGTAGTGTGTGGTGTGTGTTGTAGTGTGTGGTGTGTGTGGTATGGTGTGTTGAAGCGTGTAGTGTGGTGTGTGTGTTTGTTGTAGTGTGGTGTATGTAGTTTGGTGTGTGTGGGAAATTTCAGTGCTGGGGAGACAAAGGCGGCCGGGCGCGGTTTTTCCCGGCCACGTGACCCTCTCGTGCGCACTTTGGCTGACGACCGCCCCCTGCTGTTCGTGACCCCACAACAAGAACAAGAACAACTCTCCGACTAGATTCCTCACTAGGCCTGCATCCCATCAACACGGGATGGACACACAGTGGAAAGGGCTTCGTCATTTATTGTTTGTCTCTCTGTCTCTCTCTGTCTCATGTCTGCCTGTCTCTCTATCTCTCTGTCTGTCTCTCTATCCCTGTCTCTCTATCCCTGTCTCTCTCTGTCTCTCTATCCCTGTCTCTCTGTCTCTCTATCCCTGTCTCTCTGTATCTGGCTGTCTCTGCTGCAGAGAGGACCGATGATTCCGCATCTTCCGACAGCCTCCCAGGTACGTTGCTCTATCCACTGCTAGATCAAGTTTGCTTCGCGCTGACATCATCAACAACAACATCACCACCACCGTCACCATCATCCTCACTTTAATCATCGTAACCACCATCGCCATCATCACCATCCATCGCTGCTGCACACGGCTGGGTAGTCTTCCTCTTCTGACACCATCAACATCACCACCATCACCTCCATCATCGCCACCACCGTCACCAACATTAGTATCACCGTCATGACCAAATGAGTGCCTGTCTGTAACGTTGACCGTTTGACTGCATGACTGCTGGAATGACTGACTTACTCACTTGCTGATGGACTGACTCATGGACTCATTGACTGACAATTCGATCAGCTGACCCACTCATGAGCTGGTTGACTGACGGATTGGCAGACGGTCTCACAGACTGACTGTGTGAGTGACTGCCCTACTGGCGATGTCCCGGATTTTCTTGACTCAATACCAGACTAGCCGACTGACTTATGGCATGCTGAATTGACTGACAAAGTGACTAATTGACTGACCGACTGACCGACCGACTTACTGACTGACTTACTGACTGACAGATTTACCGACTGACTGACCGACTGACCGACCGGCTTACCGACTGACTGACCGACTGACTTACCGACTAACTGACCGACTTACCGACCGACTGACTGACCGACTTACCGATTTGCCGACTGACTGACTTACTGACTGACCGACTGACTGACTGACCGACTTGACCGACCGGCTTACCGACTGACTGACCGACTTACCGATTTGCCGACTGACCGACTTACCGACCGACTGACTCTCTGCCTGGCACCCCAGTCGTGTGCTCGCAGGGCGACCGTAACGGCCTGCGTGGGCGCCTGCTGGAGTGGCTGCGCAGTGAGACGGTGTCAGGCGGCTGGTTCACCGCCGGCAGCGACTACCGCACCGTGCTCAACAACTACTTCGAGGTGCCCCCTCGCTCACCGCACTCACTCACCGCACGCCCCACTCACTCACCGCACGCCCCACTCACTCACCGGCAAACTCACCGTACGCCCCACTCACTCACCGCACGCCCCACTCACTCACCGCACGCCCCACTCACTCACCGCACGCCCCACTCACTCACCGGCAAACTCATCGTACGCCCCACTCACTCACCGCACGCCCCACTCACTCACCGCACGCCCCACTCACTCACCGCACGCCCCACTCACTCACCGCACGCCCCACTCACTCACCGCACGCCCCACTCACTCGCCGCACGTCCCACTCACTCGCCGCACGCCCTACTCACTCACCGCACGCCCCACTCACTCACCGCACGCCCCACTCACTCACCGCACGTCCCACTCACTCACCGCACGCCCCACTCACTCACCGCACGTCCCACTCACTCACCGCACGTCCCACTCACTCACCGCACGCCCCACTCACTCACCGCACGCCCCACTCACTCACCGCACGCCCCACTCACTCACCGCACGTCCCACTCACTCACCGCACGCCCCACTCACTCACCGCACGCCCCACTCACTCGCCGCACGTCCCACTCACTCACCGCACGTCCCACTCACTCACCGCACGCCCCACTCACTCACCGGCAAACTCACCGTACGCCCCACTCACTCACCGCACGCCCCACTCACTCACCGCACGCCCCACTCACTCACCGCACGCCCCACTCACTCACCGCACGCCCCACTCACCGCACGCCCCACTCACTCACCGCACGCCCCACTCACTCACCGCACGCCCCACTCACTCACCGCACGCCCCACTCACTCACCGCACGCCCCACTCACTCACCGCGCGTCCCACTCACTCACCGCACGCCCCACTCACTCACCGCACATCCCACTCATTCACCGCACGTCCCACTCACTCACCGCACGTCCCACTCACTCACCGCACGCCCACTCACTCACCGCACCCCTCACTCACCGCACGTCCCACTCACTCACCGCACGCCCCACTCACTCACCGCACGCCCCACTCACTCACCGCACGCCCCACTCACTCACCGCACGCCCCACTCACTCACCGCACGCCCACTCACTCACCGCACGCCCCACTCACTCACCGCACGCCCCACTCACTCACCGCACGCCCCACTCACTCACCGCACGCCCCACTCACTCACCGCACGCCCCACTCACTCACCGCACGCCCCACTCACTCACCGCACGCCCCACTCACTCACCGCACGCCCCACTCACTCACCGCACGCCCCACTCACTCACCGCACGCCCCACTCACTCACCGCGCGTCCCACTCACTCACCGCACGCCCCACTCACTCACCGCACGTCCCACTCACTCACCGCACGCCCCACTCACTCACCGGCAACGCCCCATTCACTCACCGCACGTCCCACTCACTCACCGCACGCCCCACTCACTCACCGCACGCCCCACTCACTCACCGGCAACGCCCCATTCACTCACCGCACGTCCCACTCACTCACCGCACGTCCCACTCACTCACCGCACGCCCCACTCACTCACCGCACGCCCCACTCACTCACCGCACGCCCCACTCACTCACCGGCAACGCCCCATTCACTCACCGCACGTCCCACTCACTCACCGCACGTCCCACTCACTCACCGCACGCCCCACTCACTCACCGCACGTCCCACTCACTCACCGCACGTCCCACTCACTCACCGCACGCCCCACTCGAGTCGCTCACCGCACACCGCACTCACTCACCGACTCACTCTCTGGCTCACTGGCTCTCCGAGTCACCCTCTGAGCCCCTGGCTTACTATCCCCGACTGAGCGTGGTGCGTACAACGCCCCCCACCCCCCCCCCCCCCGGGCTACGCGTTCTCGAGCCGTCCGAGCTGGTTCGGTGCGACCCGGTGAGACCTGGGGAGACACCGGGAGAGGGCGGCCTCCTTTGGGAGAGTGCCCTGATACTCCCACCCCCACCACCACCCACACCACCACCACCACCACCACCCCCACCACCACCACCACCACCCCCACCACCACCACCACCATCCCCACCACCACCACCCCCACCACCACCCCCACCACCACCACCACCACCACCCCCACCACCCCCACTGCCCCCACCACCACCACCCCCCACTGCCCCCACCACCACCCCCACCACCACCACCCCCACCACCACCACCCCCACCACCACCACCCCCACCACCACCACCCCCACCACCCCCCACCACTGCCCCCACCACCACCACCACCACCCCCACTGCCCCCACCACCACCACCCCCACTGCCCCCACCACCACCCCCACCACCACCCCCACCACCACCACCACCCCCACCACCACCACTGCCCCCACCACCACCCCCACTGCCCCCACCACCACCACCACCCCCACCACCACCCCCACCACCACCCCCACCACCACCCCCACCACCACCACCACCACCACTGCCCCCACTGCCCCCACCACCACCCCCACCACCACCCCCACCACCACCACCACCACTGCCCCCACCACCACCACCACCCCCACCCCCACCACCCCCACTGCCCCCCACCACCACCCCCACCACCACCCCCACCACCACCACCACCACCCCCACCACCACCCCCACCACCACCCCCACCACCACCACCACCACCACCACCCCCACCCCCACCACCCCCACTGCCCCCACCACCACCCCCACCACCACCCCCACCACCACCCCCACCACCACCTCCACCACCACCCCCACCACCACCCCCACCACCACCCCCACCACCACCCCCACCACCACCCCCACCACCACCCCCACCACCACCCCCACCACCACCCCCACCACCACCCCCACCACCACCCCCACCACCACCCCCCACCACCACCCCCACCACCACCCCCACCACCACCCCCACCACCACCCCCACCACCACCCCCACCACCACCTCCACCACCACCCCCACCACCACCCCCACCACCACCCCCACCACCACCCCCACCACCACCCCCACCACCACCCCCACCACCACCTCCACCACCACCCCACCACCACCCCCACCACCACCACCACCACCACCCACCACCACCACCCCACCACCACCCCCACCACCACCCCCACCACCACCCCCACCACCACCCCCACCACCACCCCCACCACCACCCCCACCACCACCCCCACCACCACCCCCACCACCACCCCCACCACCACCCCCACCACCACCCCCACCACCACCCCCACCACCACCCCCACCACCACCCCCACCACCACCCCCACCACCACCCCCACCACCACCCCCACCACCACCCCCACCACCACCCCCACCACCACCCCCACCACCACCCCCACCACCACCCCCACCACCACCCCCACCACCACCCCCACCACCACCCCCACCACCACCCCCACCACCACCCCCACCACCACCCCCACCACCACCCCCACCACCACCCCCACCACCACCCCCACCACCACCCCCACCACCACCCCCACCACCACCCCCACCACCACCCCCACCACCACCCCCACCACCACCACCACCCCCACCACCACCACCCCCACTGCCCCCACCACCACCCCCACCACCACCCCCACCACCACCACCACCACTGCCCCCACCACCACCACCCCCACTGCCCCCACCACCACCCCCACCACTGCCCCCACCACCACCACCCCCACTGCCCCCACCACCACCCCCACCACCACCCCCACCACCACCACCACCCCCACTGCCCCCACCACCACCCCCACCACTGCCCCCACCACCACCACTGCCA
>NC_136339.1:6668391-6720891 GCF_964198595.1 Lampetra fluviatilis
GCAGGCCGGGAGATGCGCTTGGTTCAGCGGCGCCGGGTGGCGGTGGCGTTCGGTTGCGGTACGCGGTGATCGGTCTGCGGTGATCGGTCGCGGTGATCGGTCGCGGTGATCGGTCGCGGTGATCGGTCGCGGTGATGGGTCGCGGTGATCGGTCGCGGTGATGGGTCGCGGTGATGGGTCGCGGTGATCGGTCGCGGTGATCGGTCGCGGTGATCGGTCGCGGTGATCGGTCGCGGTGATGGGTCGCGGTGATCGGTCGCGGTGATGGGTCGCGGTGATGGGTCGCGGTGATCGGTCGCGGTGATGGGTCGCGGTGATGGGTCGCGGTGATGGGTCGCGGTGATGGGTCGCGGTGATCGGTCGCGGTGATCGGTCGCGGTGATCGGTCGCGGTGATCGGTCGCGGTGATCGGTCGCGGTGATCGGTCGCGGTGATCGGTCGCGGTGATCGGTCGCGGTGATCGGTCGCGGTGATGGGTCGCGGTGATCGGTCGCGGTGATCGGTCGCGGTGATCGGTCGCGGTGATCGGTCGCGGTGATCGGTCGCGGTGATGGGTCGCGGTGATCGGTCGCGGTGATGGGTCGCGGTGATCGGTCGCGGTGATCGGTCGCGGTGATCGGTCGCGGTGATCGTCGCGGTGATCGTCGCGGTGATCGGTCGCGGTGATGGGTCGCGGTGATCGGTCGCGGTGATCGGTCGCGGTGATGGGTCGCGGTGATGGGTCGCGGTGATCGGTCGCGGTGATCGGTCGCGGTGATCGGTCGCGGTGATCGTCGCGGTGATCATCGCGGTGATCGGTCGCGGTGATGGGTCGCGGTGATCGGTCGCGGTGATCGGTCGCGGTGATGGGTCGCGGTGATGGGTCGCGGTGATGGGTCGCGGTGATGGGTCGCGGTGATCGGTCGCGGTGATCGGTCGCGGTGATCGGTCGCGGTGATCGTCGCGGTGATCGTCGCGGTGATCGGTCGCGGTGATGGGTCGCGGTGATCGGTCGCGGTGATCGGTCGCGGTGATCGATCGCGGTGATCGTCGCGGTGATCGTCGCGGTGATGGGTCGCGGTGATGGGTCGCGGCGATCGGTCGCGGCGATCGGTCGCGGCGATCGGTCGCGGTGATCGGTCGCGGTGATGGGTCGCGGTGATGGGTCGCGGCGATCGGTCGCGGCGATCGGTCGCGGTGATCGTCGCGGTGATGGGTCGCGGTGATCGTCGCGGTGATCGGTCGCGGTGATGGGTCGCGGTGATCGGTCGCGGTGATCGGTCGCGGTGATCGGTCGCGGTGATCGGTCGCGGTGATGGGTCGCGGTGATGGGTCGCGGCGATCGGTCGCGGCGATCGGTCGCGGCGATCGGTCGCGGCGATCGGTCGCGGCGATGGGTCACGGTGATGGGTCGCGGCTCGGCTCCTGTCGGGAGTTGCGGCGCCAGCGCTGATGCTGATGCCCAGAGACGACGGATCCCCCTCGTGGCCTCCGACAGGCCGCTGGGACGAGTGCCGTTAGCGAGCGGCGCCTGCGACGGCCGCACGAGGGGCGGGTGGCCGGCACCGCCACGCCCTGCCGCCTTTGTCTCCCCGGTGCCGATATTTACACACGCCGCTAGCGCCTCATTTTAAGGCCGAGTCGATCTAGGGGGGGGAGGCCCAGGGGGACCGGTTTGGATATTTCCCCACCGTCGTTGGCCGTGAGCGGGAATTGAACCTGGGGTGGCCGGGTTCGTAGCGGAGCACGCTAACCGCTGCGCCACCGCTCCCTGTTCCCAAGTGCATGCAGTCGCACGCACACGTACACACGCGCGCACACGCGTACACACACACGTACACACACACGCGCATGAATACAACATGTGCGTGTCTAGATTTTGTAATCGATGAGCAGTCGTTTAGTCCGATGCCGCGCGTTTTGCTACCGTTCTTTTTACGTTGAAGTTCACTTTTCTTTTTTTTATATATTACATCGAAATTCTCCACACGGATTTTTTTGCATTTTTGAGACTTGAGTCCGATGTACAACGAAGACATTTACGGAGGCGGAAGATCGCACATCTCTCCACGTTTGGTTCACCCTCTCGTCGTTTAAACTCCCTGCCTCCTCCTCCTCCGGGAGCGGTGGCGTGCGCCCAGCCCCGTGCACCACGTGTGACGAGCCCCTCACCACGTGCCCCTCACCACGTGCCCCTCACCACGTGGGGGCGCTTGCTCTGACGTACCCCTCGCCATGTGTGACGTGCACCTCACCACGTGACGCGCCCCTCACCACGTGACGGCGCACGCCTCGCCTCGTGTGACGCGACGCGCCGGGTGCTGGGCGGGTTGCTCGCTGAGATTATTGACCGTCTGCTTTGGGGGGAAACTTGAATTAGACGAATAAAGAGGCCAAGCTGCAGAGCATCGCGGGTGGCCCCTCGTGACGGAGTCTTGTGCAGGAGGAGCGGCGTGTCAACGTTGGCAACGCACGGCGTCGCGTACCCCGCTCGCTGGGGATGGGTGCGGATATGCGAGAAGGGTCGGATCTGCGACGCTGCTGCGGCGTGTCACCTCGCGCTGTTTGGCGCTGCCGCCGCCATGTCCATTGCGGTGGTCGTGGCCGAATCGTGGGCCGGGCAGTGCTTGGGTGGCGAACGGCCGCGGCGCGTCACTCGGGAATGTGGGCGACGGCGTGGGAAGGGATAACGGCGAGCGGCCAGCAACTAACGGTGGTGCCGTTGATGTTGGAACACATCGGGCGTTGTGTGACGAGTGTCTTGAATCGAGCGGGGTTACTTTATGCAGATGATGATGATGATGGGAGGAGGGAATTCCTCGCGAGTGGAAAAGTGCGAGGGAAGAAGCGGAGAGGGAGGTGCCCTAACCTGCCGTTCAATGCCGAAGAGGACGAGGGCTTCTGGGTGGCCCCCATGATGCATTGCAGCCTCACTCAGCTCGTGGTGCTATTGATCGGACGACGCTCGTCGCTCATTGCTTGACCTCCTTTATTGAACCATTTGTGAAGTCGTCGTTAGGTTGTGGGCACGACAGGGTAGCGGTGGTGGTGGCGTTATAGTGGTGACAACACTCGCGCCTCGCAGTAAAAAGCCCCTGGGTTCGACTCCCGACTGGGGCTCCTCCCTGTGAGTAGAGTTTGCAGTTTGCGTGTTCTCTCCCCCCACTCTGTGTGTTCTCTCCCCCCACTCTGCGTGTTCTCTCCCCCCACTCTGTGTGTTCTCTCCCCCCACTCTGCGTGTTCTCTCCCCCCACTCTGCGTGTTCTCTCCCCCCACTCTGTGTGTTCTCTCCCCCCACTCTGCGTGTTCTCTCCCCCCACTCTGCGTGTTCTCTCCCCCCACTCTGCGTGTTCTCTCCCCCCACTCTGCGTGTTCTCTCCCCCCACTCTGCGTGTTCTCTCCCCCCACTCTGCGTGTTCTCTCCCCTCACTCTGCGTGTTCTCTCCCCCCACTCTGCGTGTTCTCTCCCCCCACTCTGCGTGTTCTCTCCCCCCACTCTGAGTGTTCTCTCCCCCCACTCTGAGTGTTCTCTCCCCCCACTCTGAGTGTTCTCTCCCCCCACTCTGCGTGTTCTCTCCCCCCACTCTGCGTGTTCTCTCCCCCCACTCTGCGTGTTCTCTCCCCCCACTCTGCGTGTTCTCTCCCCCCACTCTGCGTGTTCTCTCCCCCCACTCTGAGTGTTCTCTCCCCCCACTCTGCGTGTTCTCTCCCCCCACTCTGCGTGTTCTCTCCCCCCACTCTGCGTGTTCTCTCCCCCCACTCTGCGTGTTCTCTCCCCCCACTCTGCGTGTTCTCTCCCCCCACTCTGCGTGGCTTCCTCCGGGCTGTCTGGTTTGCTCCTCAAGATAACATACCCCCCCCCCACCACATACAGTACCACTGGCGTAGGCCAAGAGACAATCTCACTGCTGCGGAACTCGTGTGCCGATCACTCCACGTGGGATCACCCGCAACACGGGACGTCTACCCCTCTACCGCAGACACTTGGCAGGACTCTCCTGAGCAGGAGCCCTGAGACTCCTCGGTGAGACCGTCCCGGCTGAACGAGCCCCGTCTCTGAATGTCAATCAGCTCCAGCCACCTCGCCGCCCCCCCAGCGAGTCTCGTGACCTCGTTTTCAGGAGGGTCCTGCTTGCTTACATCGACACGTTCGGCCATCAAATTCTTTGGCGGCGGAGGTGGCAGTGGTGGTGGTGGTGATTGTGTGGGTGGTGGTGGTGGTGGTGATTGTGTGGGTGGTGATGGTGGTGAGGTGGCCTTCCCTCTGTGGGAGCAAACCGGAGAGCCCTGGAGAAAGCCCCCCGACACCGCGTGATGAATTCTCACCGAACATCTGTCGCCCGGTTAACCCAAACACCAAACCATGCTTGAAGGCAATTATGATTTCCAAGTATTTGTTTTATACGTATTTTATTTTATACTTGCGTGCCTCTGTATTAAGCCTGTTGCTTTAGTGTATAATTGTTATAGTTTAAGCCGGTGTGGGTGTAACCGCCGCGAGTGAGTGCTCTGGGCTTGTATGGACCACGTTGGCTACACAAGGCTCTCTCCGGGCAGAACAGGAGGAGCAGGGTTGGTTTGTGTGTCTCCCCGCATCCGCTGTTGTGTAACCGGCGCGGTCCGTGTAACGAAAGAAAAGCCACAATAAAGCCACAACGGCGATTGTGAACCCGCCGCTGCGTTGCGTGTCACTTAGATTCCATCTCCTACCCCTCGCCTGGCCACCCAGCCTGTGCACCCAGCCGTGTGAAGGGTACTTAATAACGCGTGGCGGGGTCAAGTGCGGGTCCAGTAAGTCCCCGGTTTGCGGAACACCCGACTTACGGAATTGCTCCCATACATCACGTTTACAAATAAAATTTGCGGAAATGTTTGCGTTAGTTGCGTAAGAGCACAACCAGTGCATCGCGGTGACTTGACGCCTCCTCGCTCCGCCCAAACGCCGCCTTCACCCACCCAGCCTCTCCAGGCTGAAGGAGAATGAGACTTCACGTAGCGTTACGTAATTGTTTGTTTTCTATGCTTAGAACTCTTCTTTTTCCCCATGTTTATATTGCTAGTTTTCAGTTGATTTCATTAGTTATTCACTGTATGCACTTTATTTCACACAATTACATTTCGATTGCTTAGGGACTTGGCGAACAGTATTAAAATGTTTCGTGGTATTCATCAACAATTGGATAGAGTAAATGTCCCATTAGTTGATGCGTAGTGTTAGGGTAAGATATTCGATTAAGTGAAATAATCATAGGAAGTGCAGAGCGCATATTCTTAGGTTTTTCGGTAAAGTCACGTAGGTAAAAAATTAAAATTAATAAAAATAAAAAAAAATCACGACGTTTCGGAGGCAACACAAGCTTCCGTCTTCAGGTGGAACCGTCACAGCACGACAGCTCTATCAAGTGAGAGATATTCCAAGAAAACAGTCCTTGTATATATCCTGGTTGAGGGTGGGAGGAGCCAAGAGCGCGTGTACAGCGATACGAGCCACCCAGGTGGTGATGGGAAGCTGACTGCAGCGCGACACGGCGCTGAGAGGAAACGGAGCTCGTCACTGCGTAGTCAGTCGGGGAGGCACAGGCGCAACTATTGACGCCCCAGTGGGGTTATCGTGGATTTTTTTTTTGGGGGGGGGGAGGGAAATGTTCAATTCCCGACATACGGAAAATCTACATCTGCAGAACGTGAATAAGCAGTGGCATCTGCATCTGCAGAACATGAAGAACCAGTGGCATCTACAGCTATAGAATGTGAAGAACCAGTGGCATCTACATCTGCAGAACGTGAAGAACCAGTGGCATCTACATCTGCAGAACGTGAAGAACCAGTGGCATCTACATCTGCAGAACGTGAAGAACCAGTGGCATCTACATCTGCAGAACGTGAAGAACCAGTGGCATCTACATCTGCAGAACGTGAAGAACCAGTGGCATCTACATCTGCAGAACGTGAAGAACCAGTGGCATCTACATCTGCAGAACGTGAAGAACCAGTGGCATCTACATCTGCAGAACGTGAAGAACCAGTGGCATCTACATCTGCAGAACGTGAAGAACCAGTGGCATCTACATCTGCAGAACGTGAAGAACCAGTGGCATCTACATCTGCAGAACGTGAAGAACCAGTGGCATCTGCAGCTACAGAACGTGAAGAACCAGTGGCATCTACATCTGCAGGAGGTTATACAACTTGTAAAGCCATTCCCCGTGTTGAGTGTACACGCCGTACAGCGTGTTTGGAATGCACAGGAGTCAAGTTGGACTGACGAACAAATCGATTTACGAACAGACCTCTGGAACCCAACTCGTTCCTAAGGAGCGGAGTCCCGTTTTTAGAAACGATGTTAATTATAATCACATCAACTCGCGATGTGTTGCCCTCTAGCGACCTCTAGTCTCATCAACTCGCGATGTGTTGCCCTCTAGCGGCCTCTAATCTCATCAACTCGCGATGTGTCGCCCTCTAGCGACCTCTAGTCTCATCAACTCGCGATGTGTCGCCCTCTAGCGACCTATAATCTCATCAACTCGCGATGTGTCGCCCTCTAGCGGCCTCTAGTCTCATCAACTCGCGATGTGTCGCCCTCTAGCGGCCTCTAGTCTCATCAACACGCGATGTGTTGCCCTCTAGCGGCCTCTAGTCTCATCAACTCGCGATGTGTTGCCCTCTAGCGACCTCTAGTCTCATCAACTCGCGTTGTGTTGCCCTCTAGCGACCTCTAGTCACATCAACTCGCGTTGTGTTGCCCTCTAGCGACCTCTAATCACATCAACTCGCGATGTGTTGCCCTCTAGCGGCCTCTAGTCACATCAACTCGCGATGTGTTGCCCTCTAGCGACCTCTAGTCTCATCAACTCGCGTTGTGTTGCCCTCTAGCGACCTCTAGTCTCATCAACTCGCGTTGTGTTGCCCTCTAGCGGCCTCTAGTCACATCAACTCGCGTTGTGTTGCCCTCTAGCGACCTCTAGTCTCATCAACTCGCGTTGTGTTGCCCTCTAGCGGCCTCTAATCTCATCAACTCGCGATGTGTTGCCCTCTAGCGGCCTCTAATCTCATCAACTCGCGATGTGTCGCCCTCTAGCGGCCTCTAGTCACATCAACTCGCGTTGTGTTGCCCTCTAGCGACCTCTAGTTTCATCAACTCGCGTTGTGTTGCCCTCTAGCGACCTCTAGTCACATCAACTCGCGTTGTGTCGCCCTCTAGCGACCTCTAGTCACATCAACTCGCGATGTGTTGCCCTCTAGCGACCTCTAATCACATCAACTCGCGTTGTGTTGCCCTCTAGCGACCTCTAATCACATCAACTCGCGTTGTGTTGCCATCTAGCGACCTCTAGTCTCATCAACTCGCGTTGTGTTGCCCTCTAGCGACCTCTAGTCTCATCAACTCGCGTTGTGTTGCCCTCTAGCGACCTCTAGTCTCATCAACTCGCGATGTGTCGCCCTCTAGCGGCCTCTAGTCTCATCAACTCGCGTTGTGTTGCCCTCTAGCGACCTCTAGTCTCATCAACTCGCGTTGTGTTGCCCTCTAGCGACCTCTAGTCTCATCAACTCGCGATGTGTTGCCCTCTAGCGGCCTCTAGTCTCATCAACTCGCGATGTGTCGCCCTCTAGCGACCTCTAGTCTCATCAACTCGCGTTGTGTTGCCCTCTAGCGACCTCTAGTCTCATCAACTCGCGATGTGTTGCCCTCTAGCGGCCTCTAGTCTCATCAACTCGCGATGTGTCGCCCTCTAGCGGCCTCTAGTCTCATCAACTCGCGTTGTGTTGCCCTCTAGCGACCTCTAGTCTCATCAACTCGCGATGTGTTGCCCTCTAGCGACCTCTAGTCTCATCAACTCGCGATGTGTTGCCCTCTAGCGGCCTCTAGTCTCATCAACTCGCGATGTGTCGCCCTCTAGCGACCTCTAATCTCATCAACTCGCGATGTGTCGCCCTCTAGCGACCTCTAGTCTCATCAACTCGCGATGTGTCGCCCTCTAGCGACCTCTAATCTCATCAACTCGCGATGTGTCGCCCTCTAGCGACCTCTAATCTCATCAACTCGCGATGTGTCGCCCTCTAGCGACCTCTAGTCTCATCAACTCGCGATGTGTCGCCCTCTAGCGACCTCTAGTCTCATCAACTCGCGATGTGTCGCCCTCTAGCGACCTCTAGTCTCATCAACTCGCGATGTGTCGCCCTCTAGCGACCTCTAGTCTCATCAACTCGCGATGTGTCGCCCTCTAGCGACCTCTAGTCTCATCAACTCGCGATGTGTCGCCCTCTAGCGACCTCTAGTCTCATCAACTCGCGATGTGTCGCCCTCTAGCGACCTCTAGTCTCATCAACTCGCGATGTGTCGCCCTCTAGCGACCTCTAATCTCATCAACTCGCGATGTGTCGCCCTCTAGCGGCCTCTAATCTCATCAACTCGCGATGTGTCGCCCTCTAGCGACCTCTAGTCTCATCAACTCGCGATGTGTCGCCCTCTAGCGACCTCTAATCTCATCAACTCGCGATGTGTCGCCCTCTAGCGACCTCTAGTCTCATCAACTCGCGATGTGTCGCCCTCTAGCGGCCTCTATTCTCATCAACTCGCGATGTGTCGCCCTCTAGCGGCCTCTAGTCTCATCAACTCGCGATGTGTCGCCCTCTAGCGACCTCTAGTCTCATCAACTCGCGATGTGTTGCCCTCTAGCGACCTCTAGTCTCATCAACTCGCGATGTGTCGCCCTCTAGCGACCTCTAGTCACATCAACTCGCGATGTGTCGCCCTCTAGCGACCTCTAGTCACATCAACTCGCGATGTGTCGCCCTCTAGCGACCTCTAGTCTCATCAACTCGCGATGTGTTGCCCTCTAGCGGCCTCTAGTCACATCAACTCGCGTTGTGTTGCCCTCTAGCGGCCTCTAGTCACATCAACTCGCGTTGTGTTGCCCTCTAGCGGCCTCTAGTCACATCAACTCGCGTTGTGTTGCCCTCTAGCGACCTCTAGTCTCATCAACTCGCGATGTGTCGCCCTCTAGCGACCTCTAATCTCATCAACTCGTGATGTGTTGCCCTCTAGCGACCTCTAATCTCATCAACTCGCGATGTGTTGCCCTCTAGCGACCTCTAGTCTCATCAACTCGCGATGTGTCGCCCTCTAGCGACCTCTAGTCTCATCAACTCGCGATGTGTCGCCCTCTAGCGACCTCTAGTCTCATCAACTCGCGATGTGTCGCCCTCTAGCGGCCTCTAGTCTCATCAACTCGCGATGTGTTGCCCTCTAGCGACCTCTAATCTCATCAACTCGCGATGTGTTGCCCTCTAGCGACCTCTAGTCTCATCAACTCGCGATGTGTTGCCCTCTAGCGGCCTCTAGTCTCATCAACTCGCGATGTGTCGCCCTCTAGCGACCTCTAGTCTCATCAACTCGCGATGTGTTGCCCTCTAGCGACCTCTAGTCTCATCAACTCGCGATGTGTTGCCCTCTAGCGACCTCTAATCTCATCAACTCGCGATGTGTCGCCCTCTAGCGACCTCTAATCTCATCAACTCGCGATGTGTTGCCCTCTAGCGACCTCTAGTCTCATCAACTCGCGATGTGTTGCCCTCTAGCGACCTCTAGTCTCATCAACTCACGATGTGTTGCCCTCTAGCGACCTCTAATCTCATCAACTCGCGATGTGTTGCCCTCTAGCGACCTCTAATCTCATCAACTCGCGTTGTGTTGCCCTCTAGCGACCTCTAATCTCATCAACTCGCGATGTGTCGCCCTCTAGCGGCCTCTAGTCCCATCAACTCGCGATGTGTTGCCCTCTAGCGACCTCTAATCTCATCAACTCGCGTTGTGTTGCCCTCTAGCGACCTCTAATCTCATCAACTCGCGATGTGTTGCCCTCTAGCGACCTCTAGTCCCATCAACTCGCGATGTGTTGCCCTCTAGCGACCTCTAATCTCATCAACTCGCGATGTGTTGCCCTCTAGCGACCTCTAGTCTCATCAACTCGCGATGTGTCGCCCTCTAGCGACCTCTAATCTCATCAACTCGCGATGTGTTGCCCTCTAGCGACCTCTAGTCTCATCAACTCGCGTTGTGTCGCCCTCTAGCGACCTCTAATCTCATCAACTCGCGATGTGTTGCCCTCTAGCGACCTCTAGTCTCATCAACTCGCGTTGTGTCGCCCTCTAGCGACCTCTAATCTCATCAACTTGCGATGTGTCGCCCTCTAGCGACCTCTAGTCTCATCAACTCGCGTTGTGTCGCCCTCTAGCGACCTCTAATCTCATCAACTCGCGATGTGTTTCCCTCTAGCGACCTCTAGTCTCATCAACTCGCGATGTGTTGCCCTCTAGCAGCCTCTAATCTCATCAACTCGCGATGTGTTGCCCTCTAGCGACCTCTAGTCTCATCAACTCGTGATGTGTTGCCCTCTAGCGACCTCTAGTCTCATCAACTCGCGATGTGTTGCCCTCTAGCGACCTCTAGTCTCATCAACTCGCGATGTGTTGCCCTCTAGCGACCTCTAATCTCATCAACTCGCGATGTGTTGCCCTCTAGCGACCTCTAATCTCATCAACTCGCGTTGTGTTGCCCTCTAGCGACCTCTAATCTCATCAACTCGCGATGTGTCGCCCTCTAGCGGCCTCTAGTCCCATCAACTCGCGATGTGTTGCCCTCTAGCGACCTCTAATCTCATCAACTCGCGTTGTGTCGCCCTCTAGCGACCTCTAATCTCATCAACTCGCGATGTGTTGCCCTCTAGCGACCTCTAGTCCCATCAACTCGCGATGTGTTGCCCTCTAGCGACCTCTAATCTCATCAACTCGCGATGTGTTGCCCTCTAGCGACCTCTAGTCTCATCAACTCGCGATGTGTCGCCCTCTAGCGACCTCTAATCTCATCAACTCGTGATGTGTTGCCCTCTAGCGACCTCTAGTCTCATCAACTCGCGTTGTGTCGCCCTCTAGCGACCTCTAATCTCATCAACTCGCGATGTGTTGCCCTCTAGCGACCTCTAGTCTCATCAACTCGCGTTGTGTCGCCCTCTAGTCTCATCAACTCGCGATGTGTCGCCCTCTAGCGACCTCTAGTCTCATCAACTCGCGATGTGTTGCCCTCTAGCGACCTCTAGTCTCATCAACTCGCGTTGTGTCGCCCTCTAGCGGCCTCTAGTCTCATCAACTCGCGATGTGTTGCCCTCTAGCGACCTCTAATCTCATCAACTCGCGATGTGTCGCCCTCTAGCGACCTCTAATCTCATCAACTCGCGATGTGTTGCCCTCTAGCGACCTCTAGTCTCATCAACTCGCGATGTGTTGCCCTCGAGCGACCTCTAATCTCATCAACTCGCGATGTGTTGCCCTCTAGCGACCTCTAGTCTCATCAACTCGCGATGTGTTGCCCTCTAGCGACCTCTAGTCTCATCAACTCGCGATGTGTTGCCCTCTAGCGACCTCTAGTCTCATCAACTCGCGATGTGTTGCCCTCTAGCGACCTCTAGTCTCATCAACTCGCGATGTGTTGCCCTCTAGCGACCTCTAGTCTCATCAACTCGCGATGTGTTGCCCTCTAGCGACCTCTAATCTCATCAACTCGCGATGTGTTGCCCTCTAGCGACCTCTAGTCTCATCAACTCGCGATGTGTTGCCCTCTAGCGACCTCTAATCTCATCAACTCGCGATGTGTTGCCCTCTAGCGACCTCTAGTCTCATCAACTCGCGATGTGTTGCCCTCTAGCGACCTCTAGTCTCATCAACTCGCGATGTGTTGCCCTCTAGCGGCCTCTAATCTCATCAACTCGCGATGTGTTGCCCTCTAGCGACCTCTAGTCTCATCAACTCGCGATGTGTTGCCCTCTAGCGACCTCTAGTCACATCAACTCGCGTTGTGTCGCCCTCTAGCGACCTCTAGTCTCATCAACTCGCGATGTGTTGCCCTCTAGCGACCTCTAATCTCATCAACTCGCGTTGTGTTGCCCTCTAGCGACCTCTAATCTCATCAACTCGCGATGTGTTGCCCTCTAGCGACCTCTAATCTCATCAACTCGCGTTGTGTTGCCCTCTAGCGACCTCTAATCTCATCAACTCGCGATGTGTTGCCCTCTAGCGACCTCTAATCTCATC
The DNA here is from genome assembly GCF_964198595.1 of Lampetra fluviatilis. Classification (NCBI taxonomy): domain Eukaryota; kingdom Metazoa; phylum Chordata; class Hyperoartia; order Petromyzontiformes; family Petromyzontidae; genus Lampetra; species Lampetra fluviatilis. The sequence goes on from NC_136339.1 coordinate 6,680,461, forward strand.
AACTCGCGATGTGTTGCCCTCTAGCGACCTCTAGTCTCATCAACTCGCGATGTGTCGCCCTCTAGCGACCTCTAATCTCATCAACTCGCGATGTGTTGCCCTCTAGCGACCTCTAGTCTCATCAACTCGCGTTGTGTCGCCCTCTAGCGACCTCTGATCTCATCAACTCGCGATGTGTTGCCCTCTTGCGACCTCTAATCTCATCAACTCGCGATGTGTCGCCCTCTAGCGGCCTCTAGTCTCATCAACTCGCGTTGTGTCGCCCTCTAGCGGCCTCTAGTCTCATCAACTCGCGTTGTGTCGCCCTCTAGCGGCCTCTAGTCTCATCAACTCGCGTTGTGTCGCCCTCTAGCGGCCTCTAGTCTCATCAACTCGCGATGTGTTGCCCTCATGCGGCCTCTAGTCTCATCAACTCGCGTTGTGTTGCCCTCTAGCGGCCTCTAATCTCATCAACTCGCGATGTGTTGCCCTCATGCGGCCTCTAGTCTCATCAACTCGCGTTGTGTTGCCCTCTAGCGACCTCTAGTCTCATCAACTCGCGATGTGTTGCCCTCATGCGGCCTCTAGTCTCATCAACTCGCGTTGTGTTGCCCTCTAGCGGCCTCTAATCACATCAACTCGCGTTGTGTTGCCCTCTAGCGGCCTCTAATCCCATCAACTCGCGTTGTGTTGCCCTCTAGCGGCCTCTAATCACATCAACTCGCGTTGTGTTGCCCTCTAGCGGCCTCTAATCACATCAACTCGCGTTGTGTTGCCCTCTAGCGACCTCTAGTCTCATCAACTCGCGTTGTGTTGCCCTCTAGCGGCCACCAACCACTACAGCAGCCCCTTCATCTTCAAGCAGGAGCAGCAATGGGGGTGTGCAGTCACGTGACTCTCATGCGGGGGGGCGGTGACGTGGGCGTTCCTGGGTTCGACTCCCGACTCGGGGGCATCTATAAGTGGAGAGTGTGAGAGAGAGTGTGTGAGTGTGTGTGAAAGTGTGTGTGAAAGTGTGCGTGTGAGAGTGTGAGTGTGTGTGAGAGAGTGTGAGTGTGTGTGAGAGAGTGAGAGTGTGTGAGAGTATGTATGAGTGTGTATGTGAGTGTGTGAGAGTATGTGTGAGTGTGTGTGTGAGAGTGTGTGTGTGAGAGTGTGTGTGTGAGAGTGTGTGAGTGTGTGTGAAAGTGTGTGTGAAAGTTTGTGTATGTGAGTGTGTATGTGAGTGTGTGTATGTGAGTGTGTGAGAGTATGTGTGAGTGTGTGTGAGTGTGTGTCAAAGTGTATGTGAGTGTGTGTGTGAGTGTGTGTGAGTGTGTGAGAGTATGTGTGAGTGTGTGTGTGAGTGTGTGTGAGAGTGTGTGTGTGTATCGGGCGTGGTGCTGGCCACCCACCCCCTCGTGTGCCGTTCCGGCCTTCATAGGTGCTCGCTAACAGCACTTGCCCCTACAGTCTGTTAAGGCTAGACGGGAGATCTTTATCTTTGTGTGTGTGAGTGTGTGTGAGATAGTGTATGTGAGTCTGTGTATGTGAGTGTGTGAAAGTGTGTGTGAGTGTGTGTGAGAGTGTGTGTGTGTGAGTATGTGTGTGAGTGTGTGAGAGTGTGTGTGTGACAGAGAGTGTGTGTGAGAGTGTGTGACTGTGTGTGAGAGTGTGTGTGAGACAGAGAGAGTGTGTGACTGTGTGTGAGAGTGTGTGTGTGTGTGTGAGAGTGAGAGTGTGTGTGTGAGTGTGTGTGAGAGTGTGTTTGAGACAGAGAGAGTGTGTGACTGTGTGAGAGTGTGTGTGTGTGTGTGAGAGAGTGAGAGTGTGTGTGTGAGTGTGTGTGAGAGTGTGTTTGAGACAGAGAGAGTGTGTGACTGTGTGAGAGTGTGTGTGAGTGTGTGAGAGTGTGTGCGTGTGTGTGAGTGTGTGTGAAAGTGTGTGTGTGTGAGAGAGTGTGTATGAGTGTGTGTGAGAGTGTGTGTGTGTGTGTGAGAGAGAGTGTGTGTGAAAGTGTGTGTGTGTGTGAGTGTGTGAGAGTGTGTGTGTGACAGAGAGTGTGTGTGTGAGTGTGTGTGAAAGTGTGCGTGTGAGAGTGTGAGTGTGTGTGTGAGAGTGTGAGTGTGTGAGAGTGTGTGTGTGTGAGTGTGTGTGAGAGTGTGTGTGTGAGTGTGTGTGAGTGTGTGTTAGAGTGTGAGTGTGTGTTCTCTCCCCATGTTCTGCAGAGTGAGTGAGTGGAATTGGTATGATCTCCCCCTGTTCTACAGAATGAGTGAGTGGAGTTCGTATGATCTCCCAATGTTCTACAGAGTGAGAATGAGTGAGTTGAGTTCGTATGATCCCTCCCTGTTCTACAGAATGAGAATGAATGAGTGGAGGGAAAACCCGAAGGACCCAGAGAAAAATCCACGCGACCACGGAGAGAGAGAGAGACGCAAACTCCAAATCGACAGCAGCAGGCGTCAGGGTTTGGGATCGAACCCACACGCTCATGCGTACCTGGCTGGGTATTTAACTCCGATTCACCGCGGCGGCCACGCAGAGGAAGTTCGCGTGGTGGGGTTAGGGGGTTACGTGGGGACGGGAGCCGAGCCACGCGTCCCCCGTCACCCCGCCCCCCCTATCGCGGGGGCTGGGGCGGTCGCCCAGTTCTGGCCCGCGTCACTCCCCAGAGACGGCGGTCAACGGGACCCGGAAACGGCGCCGAGAGAGAGAAACTAAAACCACGTGACCAGCGGGGAGGGGGGAGAGAAACTAGAACCACGTGACCAGCGGGGAGGGGGGGGGAGAGCGGGGTGGAGAGAAACTAAAACCACGTGACCAGCGGGGAGCGGGGAGGGGGGAGAGAAACTAGAACCACGTGACCAGCGGGGAGGGGGGGGGCGGGGTGGAGAGAAACTAAAACCACGTGACCAGCGGGGAGGGGGAGAGAGAGAAACTAAAACCACGTGACCAGCGGGGAGGGGGAGGGGGGAGAGAAACTAAAACCACGTGACCAGCGGCGAGGGGGAGGGGGGAGAGAGAGAAACTAGAACCACGTGACCAGCGGGGAGGGGGAGAGAGAGAAACTAAAACCACGTGACCAGCGGGGAGGGAGAGGGGGGAGAGAAACTAAAACCACGTGACCAGCGGGGAGGGAGAGGGGGGAGAGAAACTAAAACCACGTGACCAGCGGGGAGGGAGAGGGGGGAGAGAAACTAAAACCACGTGACCAGCGGGGAGGGAGAGGGGGGAGAGAAACTAAAACCACGTGACCAGCGGGGAGGGAGAGGGGGGAGAGAAACTAAAACCACGTGATCAGCGGGGAGGGGGAGGGGGGAGAGAAACTAGAACCACGTGGCCAGCGGGGAGGGGGGAGATGGGGGGGGGGGAGATGGGGGGGGAGATGGGAGGGGGGAGATGGGGGGGGAGATGGGAGGGGGGAGATGGGGGGGGGAGATGGGGGGGGGAGATGGGGGGGGAGATGGGGGGGGGGGAGATGGGGGGGGGAGATGGGGGGGGAGATGGGGGGGGGGGAGATGGGGGGGGAGATGGGGGGGGTCGACTCGGCGTGACCGCCGCGCTCCGGGCTACGAGCCTGGGGTGCCGACCGGCGTGATGTCTGCACTAAACCCAGGATCTGGAGTTCAGCCACACGCTCCACTACCCACACGCTCCACTACCCACACACTCCACTACCCACACACTCCACTACCCACACACTCCACTACCCACACACTCCACTACCCACACACTCCACTACCCACACACTCCACTACCCACACACTCCACTACCCACACACTCCACTACCCACACACTCCACTACCCAGCCACTCACTCCGCTACCCAGCCACTCACTCCACTAAGTTGATCCGGCCACACGCTCCACGAAGTTGATCCGGCCGCATGCTCCACTAAGTTGATCCAACCACACACTCCACTAAGTTGATCCAACCAGACACTCCACTAAGTTGATCCAGCCTCACACTCCACTAAGTTGATCCAAGCAGAGACTCCACTAAGTTTATCAAACTAAACACTCCACTAAGTTGATCCAAGCAGACACTCCACTAAGTTGATCAAACCACACACTCCACTAAGTTGATCCAAGCAGACACTCCACTAAGTTGATCAAACCACACACTCCACTAAGTTGATCCAACCAGACACTCCACTAAGTTGATCAAACCACACACTCCACTAAGTTGATCCAACCACACACTCCACTAAGTTGATCCAAGCAGACACTCCACTAAGTTGATCAAACCACACACTCCACTAAGTTGATCCAACCAGACACTCCACTAAGTTGATCAAACCACACACTCCACTAAGTTGATCAAACCACACACTCCACTAAGTTGATCCAAGCAGACACTCCACTAAGTTGATCAAACCACACACTCCACTAAGTTGATCCAACCAGACACTCCACTAAGTTGATCAAACCACACATTCCACTAAGTTGATCAAACCACACACTCCACTAAGTTGATCCAACCAGACACTCCACTAAGTTGATCCAACCCCACACGTTCCACTAAGTTGATCCGGCCTCATGCTCCTCCACTGAGATCCACCGACGGCGCCCGACTCGGCGTGGCCACCGCGCTCCAGGCTCCGAGCCCTGGGGTCCCCACCGGGTTTCTGTTCTGCACTCAGAAGTCTCCATCGACTGCGAGTTCCCTGCCCTCCAAGGGCAGGGAACTCGCAGTCGATGGAGACTTCTGAGTCCCGGGTGAAGATCCACAACACCAACAACAACAACACCAACAACACCAAAAACAACCGCCATTCGCCACTAAGTGGCGGTGACCTCACCACGACGCTTGTGCCAGGCCATGTGCACCTTGAGGCCACGTGAAGTGTCGAACGCCCGCTGGCAGGAGGTCACGGGGCAGACCCAGGTGCCACGGGTCGACAGACTGAGATGACCGAGATGACCGAGATGACTGGCTGATGCACCACCTGTGCCCCCTACTGTGCCAACTTGCTGCGCTTTAGCCACCCGGCGCTCCGCTCGTTGTTGTGAGCGTCGCTCCTCCGCCCTCCGTTGTTGTTGGAGGGCGATGCCTCCAACTGCCCAGTAGCGTCCTTCACGAGCCTCCTCCACAGAGGCCGATCTTGACACCGCTGGTACCAGTCATCGGCAACAACACAACACCACCACCATTACCACCACCAGCTGTTGTTTACAATCCTCCCTCTACCCTTTGGTTCTTTCGGTAAAGTCACGTAGGAATAAAATAAATTAAATTAAATCACGACGTTTCGGGCGCAACACAAGCGCCCGTCATCAGGTGGGACAACCACAGCAAGAAGTCATTGCTGAAGTGGGCAAAATGGGCTGCTGCAACAAGAGGCTATATAGGCAGGAGAAGGGGGGGAGGAGCCAGGGAGGAGAGACAGGGAGGGGTGGGGGTGTGGGGGTTAAGGGGAGTGGAGGCTACAAGTAAGACGCAAGCACGGCAGGAATGCCCGGGGTGCGGAGGGGAAGTGGGCGGGGGTGGCAGTGGGAGGGTTAGGAAACTGGAGATGCGGATATGAAGGCAGGCCAAAAGCATCTTCTTGGTTCTTTCGGTAAAGTCACGTAGAATGGAAATAATAAAGTAATAAAAATAAAACATAATAAAATAAAAGAACCTTTATTATTATTTTATTATTTCCATTTTACGTGACTTTACCGAAAGAACCAAGAAGATGAATCCCTGCAGTCACAAAAGCTTTAAATCGAAAAAGGCCAAAAGCAGTTGTGGTTTTACCTGGTTAATAACATCCTTCCAATGATTGCTCAATCTGTATCCATCTTCCAGGTTGAATTTATGTCTATGTTTATATATCTGGATGGCTTCATGAACAAACCTTTGACAGTACGCCCGAAGGTTTGCAGAGCACCTTGGTCTCGGAAAAAACAATATCATGAGAGCCAACAGCGTTATAGCAATGGTCAGCCACGGCGGAGGAATTAGTTCTGCCATGTTTCAGATCTGCCTCGTGTTCGCGAACACGGTTCGAGACATGACGTTTCGTTTCCCCAATGTAACAATCACCACAGGTGCAACTTAGTTTGTAGACTCCAGGATATTGCATGTTAGGAACGACATCCTTCACAGATGGGATTAGATCACGGATTTTGTGTACTGTACTGAATCGGACCTGGATGTTATGTTTGTTTAAGATTTTTGAAATCTTTTTGGTAACGCCTGCTATGTATGGTATCGTGATGGTTTTGATCGGCGTCTCAGGGGGTTGTTTCTCCATGGTTGAAGAAACAGCTTTGCGGATAATGATGTCCGAGTATCCATTCATCTTGAGGGCCTGGTGCACGTGTTCCAGTTCACTGGCTAGGTGGTGTTGGTCAGAAATGCAGTGGGCCCTATGGTGTAGTGTTTTGATGAGAGAATTCTTCTGTGCCGGATGGTGGTGGGAATCAGGTTTCAGATAGGAATCTGGGTGGGTGGCTTTCCTGTAGACAGAGTGTCCCAAGGAGGCATCAGGTCTCTTCTCAAACAAAACATCCAGGAATGGTAGCTTGCCATCCTTCTCCACTTCCATGGTGAATGTGATGGACGGGTGTATGGAATTAATGTGGTTGAGAAATTGGTTCAATGCTGGCAAGCCATGTGGCCAAATAACGAAAGTGTCATCCACATATCTCTTCCACAAGGAAGGATGTAGGGTGGATGTCTGGATGGCGTCTGTTTCAAATTTCTCCATGAATACATTGGCTATCACTGGTGATAAGGGTGGACCCATGGGGGTACCTTCATTCTGTTTGTAGAAAGTACCATTCCAGGTGAAGTAAGTGTTGGTAAGGCAGTGCCTAACCAGCGTAGGAACATCAGGGTTCAGTCCATGTTGGACTAAATCTTAAATTATTGCTAAAGTGTCAGGCACAGGAACCTTGGTGAACAGAGAAACCACATCAAAGCTGACGAGAAAATGGTCTGGGGACAGTGAAATGTCCTTGATTAGAGAGACCAAGTGAGCTGAGTTGCGTACTGCCGAGGTCGTCTTGCCCGTGAATGGAAGCAAGGTCTCAGACAGAAAACGGGCCAGTTTGTAGGGAGGTGAGTTGATAGTGGAAACGATGGGCCGAAGTGGAGTGCCTTCTTTATGGATCTTAGGAAGACCATAGAATCTGGGTGGTCTGGCAGCAGAAGATTTTAGGGAGATTCGTTTGACTGGCTCGATTAGAGAAGTCGAACTGGTAATGATATTATTGTTTTTTGTAGTCAGGCTGTGAGTAGGATCTTTGTTGATTTTGGTGTAGCTGCCATCATTAAGAAGGTCCTGGATTTTGTAGTTGTATGTGGTTTTATCCACGGCGCTCTGGCATCCCTTTGCTTCAGGGCGCCGTGTGAAGCGGAGTTCTCAGTGAGAGAGGCAGTCAACAGTTGACTCGTCGCCTGAGACGTGGATGAACCGGGTTCTCATGCCAAGCGAGTTGGTCTCATCCCGGTCACCAATGACTCACGCAGAGACCCATAGACTTACACAGAGACCCGTAGACTCACACAGAGACCCATAGACTCACACAGAGACCCATAGACTCACACAGAGACCCAGATACTCACACCGAGACCCATAGACTCGCACAGAGACCCATAGACTCACACAGAGACCCATAGACTCGCACAGAGACCCATAGACTCACACAGAGACCCATAGTCTCACACCGAGACCCATAGACTCACACAGAGACCCATAGACTCACACAGAGACCCATAGTCTCACACCGAGACCCATAGACTCACACAGAGACCCATAGACTCACACAGAGACCCATAGACTCACACAGAGACTCATAGACTCACACAGAGACCCATAGACTCACACAGAGACCCATAGACTCACACAGAGACCCATAGACTCACACAGACTGAGTTGTGATTAAACCGGGTTCTCTAGTGGATAGAGTTGATGGTCTCAGCACGGTCACCAGTGTCTGTTACAAACCCTCGTCTCGTTACATTTGGTTCCACACTGGATTTGGCAAAACACATTCTGCTCTTTGGACGAGTGCTCACGTGCACGGATGACACTGCTCCACAGCTCGTGACGTCTCTCACCATCATCAACAACAACAACAACAACCTTGGTCAATCCACTGCTGGATGAAGTACTCCCCGGGTGCCCGCACCACCCGCCACAATCCACCCAGCTGCTGCTGCCAACTGATTTCATTGCTCCATCTCCCCGGCCAAGGTCATCTCGGACGCGAGGTGTTATATTTCACGAGAATAACAATAAAACGATATTTTTGAAAATGTGCGATTCATTGTTCGTTCGTGTGCCAGCCAACAAGGAGAGGTTGCTCCCTGCCCCCCCCTCCCCCCGGCTTCAGCAACCCGTAATGACCAGCGTGGTGAAGTATGGTCAAACAAATAACCACCCACGGCCCCCTGCACAGCCTGGAGAAACACGCGTGCAGCAGTGGAATGACATCGGGACGGCCGCACGACACCCGCTCCTCGCTCTCGCGTAGAGACAGAGAGAGAGACACGGGGCAGACTCAGAGAGAGAGAGAGACACGGGGCAGACTCAGAGAGAGAGAGACGCGGGACCGACTCAGCGAGAGAGAGAGACACGGGGCAGACTCAGAGAGAGAGAGAGACACGGGGCAGACTCAGAGAGAGAGAGACACGGGGCAGACTCAGAGAGAGAGAGACACGGGGCAGACTCAGAGAGAGAGAGAGAGACACGGGGCAGACTCAGAGAGAGAGACACGGGGCAGACTCAGAGAGAGAGAGACACGGGGCAGACTCAGAGAGAGAGAGAGAGACACGGGGCAGACTCAGAGAGAGAGAGAGAGAGACACGGGGCAGACTCAGAGAGAAAGAGAGACACGGGCAGACTCAGAGAGAGAGAGAGAGAGACACGGGGCAGACTCAGAGAGAGAGAGAGAGACACGGGGCAGACTCAGAGAGAGAGAGAGAGACGGGCAGACTCAGAGAGAGAGAGAGAGAGACACGGGGCAGACTCAGAGAGAGAGAGACACGGGGCAGACTCAGCGAGAGAGAGACACGGGGCAGACTCAGAGAGAGAGAGAGAGACACGGGGCAGACTCAGAGAGAGAGAGAGAGACACGGGGCAGACTCAGAGAGAGAGAGACACGGGCAGACTCAGAGAGAGAGAGAGAGACACGGGGCAGACTCAGAGAGAGAGAAAGACACGGGACCGACTCAGAGAGATCACACTTTGCAGCGGTCATCCGGAGCGATACATTTGATTTCAGGCCACTCTGAATAGCAGTGGCAGCTAGGGGTGTACAACTCCTATAGCGCAGTTTTGAGTGAAGATCTCACAGGTAGTGATCCAAGTTGCAATTTATAGGCGATAGCATTCCAGACCCTGGGGGCATCAACAGCAAAGGCCCTTCCTCCAGTGTTTGTGCGGCAATGAGGAATGTGAAGCTGTAAATGAGCGAAGACCTGAGGTCACATTTGTTCTTCGACACCGTGAGGAGATCCAGCAGGTAGTCTGCTGATTTTGTTTGCAAGTACATCGTGAATAAATACGATCTGATGCACAAGCCGTCGATCAGATGTTAAGTTTGACCCAATGTAGAGATCGCAGTGGTGAGTCCTATATGGGCAGTTCAATGCAAATCTTAAGGCCGAGTGATACATTGAGTCAAGCTTCTTCAGAACAGTACTTGGGGCTGATGTATACACGATGTCACAGTAATCAAGTAGAGGCAGTATGGTAGCTTTTATCAATTCCAAACGGAACATAGGGGGGAAGCAGTGCTTGTGTCGATACAGAAAACCAATTTTTATTTTGTCTTTTAACCAATATAATCAATGTGATTTTGAAAATTCAGTTTTGAATCAAAGATGACCCCAAGACACTTATAGATCTTGACTTGCTCTATTTGATAATTATTTAAGGAATGTAATTGGGGGAAAAAAACTTCATGCTTTCGTCCTGGTGAGAAGCATTGCATCTTGGTTTTGGAGGTATTCAGGATTAGTTTAAGAGCAACTAGCTGATGTTGTAGTTTGTTGAAATCATCCTGGAGCTTAGCACCCTGGAGCTTAGCTCAGGGAGAGAGAGGCACGGGGCTGACTTTAAATTTCGATATATTTTCTATCGAAATTTTAGTGTTGGCCAGTAGTAGCAAGTTGAAATATCATGAGCTGCAAACCCGGGCTGAGCCAATGGGAGGGAGCTGTGAATAACGGAGGGGGGGGGGCGGAGGGGGGGCGGAGGGGGGGGGCGGAGGGGGGGGCGTGAGCCGCGGTGCAGAAGAGCAGGTGACATGGTCTGGCTCTGTGAGCACCAGGCATGGACAACCGCCGCCTCTGATTGGTCAATGCGCTCGACTCGATTCCAAAGGCCGCATTTCTATTCAACTTCGCGAAGACGAATCGATAAATTGCCCGACGATTCGGTGATTAACCACCGATTTAGAGAAATCGGAATCGAATTACGTCACTTTATTGCCTGGAAGAGGGGTGGGGGGAAGTTCCAACAAATCCGTCACCAGCGGCCAGAGTCTACGCACTGCTGGGTGGAGGCCTCCCCTCGTCACCATCGACTCGGGCGTCTCTCTCTCTCTCTGTGTTCTCTCTGTGTGTGTGTGTTCTCTGTGTATGTGTGTGTGTGTTCTCTGTGTGTGTGTTCTCTGTGTGTGTGTTCTGTGTGTGTGTTCTCCGTGTGTGTGTGTTCTGTGTGTGTGTTCTGTGTGTGTGTGTTCTCTGTGTGTGTTCTCTGTGTGTGTTCTCTGTGTGTGTGTGTTCTCTGTGTGTGTGTGTTCTCTGTGTGTGTGTGTGTGTGTTCTCTGTGTGTGTTCTCTGTGTGTGTTCTCTGTGTGTGTGTTCTCTGTGTGTGTATTCTGTGTGTGTGTGTTCTCTGTGTGTGTGTGTTCTCTGTGTGTGTGTGTGTTCTCTGTGTGTGTGTGTGTTCTCTCTGTGTGTATGTGTTCTCTGTGTGTGTGTGTGTTCTCTGTGTGTGTTCTATGTGTGTGTGTGTGTTCTCTCTGTGTGTGTGTTCTCTGTGTGTGTGTTCTCTGTGTGTGTGTGTGTTCTCTCTCTCTGTGTGTTATCTGTGTGTGTTCTCTGTGTGTGTGTGTGTTCTCTGTGTGTGTGTGTGTTCTCTGTGTGTGTGTGTTCTCTGTGTGTGTGTGTTCTCTGTGTGTGTGTGTGTTCTCTGTGTGTGTGTGTTCTCTGTGTGTGTGTGTTCTCTGTGTGTGTGTGTTCTCTGTGTGTGTGTGTTCTCTGTGTGTGTGTTCTCTGTGTGTGTGTGTTCTCTGTGTGTGTGTTCTCTGTGTGTGTGTGTTCTCTGTGTGTGTGTGTTCTCTGTGTGTGTGTGTTCTCTGTGTGTGTGTGTGTTCTCTGTGTGTGTGTGTTCTCTGTGTGTGTGTGTTCTCTGTGTGTGTGTGTTCTCTGTGTGTGTGTGTTCTCTGTGTGTGTGTTCTCTGTGTGTGTGTTCTCTGTGTGTGTGTGTTCTCTGTGTGTGTGTTCTCTGTGTGTGTGTGTTCTCTGTGTGTGTGTGTTCTCTGTGTGTGTGTTCTCTCTGTGTGTGTTCTTTGTGTGTGTGTGTGTGTTCTCTGTGTGTGTGTGTTCTCTGTGTGTGTGTGTTCTCTCTCTGTGTGTGTTCTTTGTGTGTGTTCTGTGTGTGTGTTCTCTCTCTGTGTGTGTGGTCTGTGTGTGTGTTCTCTGTGTGTGTTATCTGTGTGTGTGTTCTCTATGTGTTCTCTGTGTGTGTGTTCTCTGTGTGTGTGTTCTCTATGTCTGTGTGTGTGTTCTCTGTGTGTGTGTTCTCTATGTCTGTGTGTGTGTTCTCTGTGTGTGTGTTCTCTATGTCTGTGTGTGTGTTCTCTCTCTCGGTGTGTTCTCTCTCCCCTTGCTCTCTCAATGGGTTCCCTCCGTGTTCCCCGGCTTCCTCCTCCTCCCCCCACGGCTAAATGATCCCACTAGTGTCACCTGCATCGGCCCAAAACCACCCCCAATGCTCAACAGAATCCCATACAAATCACTCGATTGGGAAAACGCGCTGCTGCTGCTGCTGCAGCTGTAGCAGCAGCAGCAGCAGTGGCAACATCGCCCCCTACTGCGAGACCTTAGCAAGAGCCTTCTGAACAAAGAGCCCAGCGACTCAGTGACACTTTCCTGCGGGGTGGAATATAAACTAAATTGTGTTTTATTTTAGCTGCTACGTCGCCCTCTCTCTTCAGACGCGACCTGGCTGGCTATCACAAATGATAGCGAAGTGGCCGTCAGCGTCATCATCATCGCGTGGGAATTCATCGTGGCAGCCAAAAGCTCTAGAACGCGTGGCGGCGTTGATGCTAAACAGCAGCAGCAGCAGCAGGCGTCGTCAGGGTCGGGGTCGAACCCACGACCTCCTGCACACCTGGCGAGGTAGTTAACATCTCATCGCCACAAGAGACAACAACAACAAGTCAGCACGTTCCGTGTCAACAACAACAACTGAGCACGTGCCGTGTCAACAACAGCAGCACCGCGTGTGGCCTCAAACGAAACAATATGTTGGGTGACGTTTAAGGCAATGCCCCCATTTCATGGCACACACATCAAGATGCCAGAGAGAGAGAGAGAGTGGACGGTCAGCACCAGAATCGTGATTCAGATTGGAGGAGGATGAATCCGAAGAGCTATCAAGCTCTTTTTTTACACAAGTGTCCCGTCGGGCCACGGAGTGAGCGAGTTACAACAACAAACACAACAACAAACACAACAAACACAACATACACAACAAAAAACAACAACAAAACAACAACAAACAACAAACACAACAACAAACAACAACAAACACAACAACACACACACAACAACAAACACAACAACACACACAACAAACACAACAACAAACACAACAACAAACACAACAACAAATACAACAACACACAACACACACAACAACAAACACAACAACAAACACAACAACAAACACAACAACAAACACAACAACACACACAACACACACAACAACAAACACAACAACAAACACAACAACAAACACAACAACAAACACAACAAACACAACAACAAACACAACATACACAACAACAAACACAACAACACACACAACAACAAACACAACAACAAACACAACAACAATCACAACAACACACGGACCGCAGTGCAGAGCAGAGAAGCAGTAGGAGGTGTTGGGAGGATCGTCACATCGAAGGATCGTGAACGGTGGTGGCGCCCATCATCCAGCAGTAGATCGACCACGACTGAGGATGGTCACGTGGCTCAGCGGAGGGTGAACGGGTCGCGAAAGGAGAACTCAGCCCATCATCATCATCATCTATCCCCCAATGGTCGATAAAGTACTTTCCAATTTGTGGAAGGTTGCCAGTGGTTGTTCTATGGGTAGACGCGCAGCCCCCGCCATGGGAATGTGGAATTTCCACTCGTGGCTTCGCAGGGCTGTAACAAGTTGATAAGCACCAATCGTTCAATGCTCATTGTGAGCAGCACTTTGAAGATAAAAATGTAAACATTTAAATGTGGATGATCAAGCTTTTAATTCAGGACACACCCACATTGGATGAATGTATGTGCCATAAAGAAGGCCCATTGCTCGAAACGTCGCCCATAAAATATGTTTTCCTCTTTTAAGGCCACGGTGTTAATGATGCACGTGTTGAGTTTGTGTTCATTTTTATGTTATCTGGTGACGCTGCTGCTGTTGTTGCTTTAGCAGTGGTGCGCAAACAACGACTGAACGTTCCGTGTTCATAACAGCAGCGCGTGCGTGTGGCCGTAAATGGTAAATATATAATGGTCGACGTTTCGGGTCATGGCCCTTCTAATTGGGCCATTTTTGTGTTGTTTGTTATGGCTCTCTGACCTGCTCCGACTGGACATCTGTGAAAAATAGCTTCATGGCTCATCGGATTTCTCCAGGATAAATAAAGATTCTGATTGTGACATTGAATGTGATGTGTTGTTCAGATGCTGTGATGTGTTGTTCAGATGCTGTGATGTGTTGTTCAGATGCTAAAATCTTCTTGGTTCTTTCGGTAAAGTCACGTAGAAGGGAAATAATAAAATAATAAAAAATAAAACATAATAAAATACAATTACTTCCCTTCTACGTGACTTTACCGAAAAAACCAAGAAGATGAATCCCTGCAGTCACGAAAGCTATAAATCAGATGCTAAAATACAATTTTAAAAATATCGATTCGATTCCCACATTTGTAGAATCGACATTGAGCGCAATCGCGTTCAGTATTAAAAAAAACTCGATTCGATTCCGATTCCGTTGTTAACACCGGCGGTGGGCGGTGGGTGCTGGGCGTGGGGTGAGCGGAGTGTGAATCGCGGCACCTTCAGAATCGATTCCGCCCATCGTGTAGAGACTGTAGGTCATTTTTAAGAGGAGATCTGCGGCTTGCTCCTCCGCCTCGGCTCTTCGCGCCCTCGGCCGGCAGTCTCGAGTCGAGGCGAGCAGTGGAGAAGAACCCGCGGGGGCGGCGGCGGCAGCTCACGAGTGTTGGGAAGCTGTTGGGGGGGGGGGAGAGACGCTGTCTCTGAGCCGGTGGGGCGGCTCGCCGCAGCCCCGCGCCTTCTACAATCCGGCGATAGAGAGACGGATGTTACAATAGGTCGCGATTAGACGCGGGGGGGGGAGAGAGAGAGACACACACGAGTGGGGCAGCAGCAGCAGCAGGAGTAGTAATATTAACTCGCTCTTCTCATCTCTGGAAGTCGATGTGTGCGGGCTGACGCGTTCTGGCGGCAGGGTCCGTGCCGCGTGGACGAAGAGGGGGCGGTGTGACGAGGTGATAATCCTATTGGCGATTACAATAATAGGGCCGAAGAGCGGCAAGTGGAGCTCTCGGGGCTGCTGCTGTAGCTGCTGCTGTAGCTGGGGGTCAGGATTGGGGGGCGTGGGGGGCTCTCGTGGCCTCACGACATCGGGGCTCTGCTCGTCACTTCAATTAGGATCGAACTTTGGGGTTGGGAGGGCTGCGAGGAGATACGCAAGAGGATTCGTGTTGTAGTCGGGGGAGATAAGCAGAGAGCGTACGAATATCTTTTTTTTAAAGAGGCATCCAAAGTAAGCCGTGTTTCAGTCAGACGAGGATAGGAGATCATTACCGGTAGCTACTCACCTGGCGAGAGAGGGTAGTGTGGCTGAAATAGATCATCAGAGAGCAGGGGGAGATCCAGAGAAGCAAAGGACGAGGCGGAGGGAGGAGGCAGAGCGTGAAGGACCACCACCACCACCACCCTGCTACAGCTGACGGGGTCTAGCAGGAGGTCTGACATCAGGAGATCTAACAGGTCTAACAGGAGATACATCAGGAGTTCTAACAGGAGATACATCAGGAGATCTAACAGGTCTAACAGGAGAGATACATCGTACAGGGGAGGTGGAGACGAGGAGACAGACAGGGAGACAGAGAGGGGGGGGACACACAGGGAGAGAGACACAGGGACAGAGACACAGACAGGGAGACAGAGACACAGACAGGGAGACAGACAGGGAGACAGACAGGGACAGAGACACACAGAGAGAGACACACATAGACACACAGGGGGGGTAGTGGGGGGATGTGGCCTCCCCAGCACCACACATCGTGAGGCACAGACCGAGAGACGTGGGGCGAGTCGGGCTGAAGGCGGCGGCGGTGGCAGAACAATAACCAGGCGGAGGAGGCGGAGGAGGGGGGAGATCGCTCGACACATTCACCAGCACCACGACAGCGACGACGTCGAGAAGATAACAACAAGAATCATCGTCGTCGTCAGAGCCACACCGAGAGAGGAGGAGGACGAGAAGGAGGACGACGAGGGGCGATGAGTGGACGGCCCCGCACCTCGTCTTTCGCCGAAGGCCCGAACCGGGCCGCGCAGCCATCGCTCTTCGGGAACCTCAAAGTCAGCCGTAAGTTCCACGTGAACGCCATCGGATCGACACTCTCGTCGCGACGTCAGGACGACGTTGGGACGACAACGACAGCCGCAGCACGCGCAGAGCCCCGCGTTCGATTTTATGTTTAGTGTTCACTTCGCTCGGCTCTGGGCGCTGTCGTTGCTGATACAACAGCAGCAGCAGCCGTAGCCGACGATGGTGTTGTGTGTGTTGTGTTGCTGCTGTTGTTGATTGACTCCCCCTTAATCTAAGGGGATAAAGACGGCGGCAAGGTGACGACCGTCGTGGCTACACCGGGCCAGGGGCCCGAGCGGCCCCAGGAGGTCTCCTACACCGACACGAAGGTGATCGGCAATGGCTCCTTCGGGGTCGTGTACCAGGCCAAGCTGTGCGACAGCGGGGAGATGGTGGCCATCAAGAAGGTGCTGCAGGACAAGAGGTTCAAGGTAAAAGACGGCGACATTATCTCTCTCTCTCGCTGGTGCTGGTGGTGGTCGTTGTGTGTGGGTCGTGTTGGGGGGGGGATTGTCGGCTCCGTCGTTGTCGTTTTGCGAGTTTCATGTCGAGCCGAGGAGCGCTGCCGAGGCTCTGCTATAGTAATCGAGCATTGTGTGTGGATGTCTGCTGCTTGTGCTGCTACTGCTGCTGTACTTTGTGGTGCACAGTCTAAAGACGGCGATGGTTTGAGTTGACGATTTGATCCCCATCTTTACTCGCCGCGGTGGGAATCTCGACCGCGATATCCAGTTTATGCATCCCGACAGATGATCTTCATGTGATGACGATCATCGTCAAATCAGTCATCTTTAGCGTAAATCTTTATCGGCCAAGATCAATCACACTTCACGAGCCGCCGCCCGTTGCATCTCGTAACCAACCTGCCGATGTTAACCATAATTCAACTCTTAACACGTGAGCCGATGGTACTCGAAACCAACACCGCTCCCGTCTCCACGGTCCGTAGTTTTTCTCGCTACAAATCAACAGTTGTGTAAAATCGACTTTTTTTTTTATAAATTCGAATTTTAAACGAAATTTTATTCGCAACCGACGACTGCCCCCAAGGAAGCTCGGCGCGAGGAAGCCGCCATTGCAGGGCGGCGTCTTCCTCGCGCTGAGGGGGAGGAGGTGGTGGTGGGGAGAGACCGCGGCCGTTCTCGCTACGCGGGGCGGCCGAGAGAGCCCTCGCGTTGTCATCCGCCGTCGATGAGCGCGGTGTGCGCCGTCGTCGTGAGGGGAGAGGCGGCAACATTCGTGTCGTTGTTCGCCTCTCGGCCCCCTTCACGGCGCGGCCTGGGTCTTCTTGTCGCAGCCTGCGGGGGGGGGGGGGAGGCCGCCATTGTTCGCGAGCGAGAGGAAACGAAATCAAATCGAGCGAAACGCCGCCCGGCGCGTAGTCCGCGCCTCTCGGAATCCGTCACAAAGTGTTTAAAACGACGTTGGGAGTCGTTTTAAAACAGCGCCCCGCCGCGTAGGAGCCGGTTTGCTCGATCCACTCGTAGGCCCCCACGGTCTTTGCTTGCGCCTACGGTGCTCGCCTGAGCGGCTTGGCCGGGGCGGGCGGTGTCCCGGTCGGCAGTGGGAGGCCAGGCGAGGCCGAGGCTCCTACCCCGCCCATGGGGGCCCGAGCCCCGCCATGTTAAAAATCTCAGAGAGAGAGGGGGGGGAGGTGGGGGGGAGTGGGGGGTGGGGGGGAGTGGGGGGTGGGGGGGCCCCCCCCCCCTCCCAAGTGGAGACGGAGCGAGACGGAGCGTCGCGTGATTTGGCGACGCGCACCGTGAACGTCGACCGCGATGGGAGGGACGCCGTGGGGTAGTGGGGGCGTTGGAGACGGAACACCTCATCCAGCAGTGGATTTGATCATAGATGCTGCTGCTGCTGAAACAAAGCAAGACGATTATGTAAAGGATCATGAAATTGCGGAAGGGTTAAGGAACCCGACCATTTGCGATGTGGTACGTGTGCGGTTCTGGCTATGCTTAAGAACTGGGACGGAGGCGGAAAAAAAACCCCGTGAAAGAAGGGGTCATGTGGCACGTCCCCGTGGGAGATGGAGCAATGCTGTCGGATGGGAGTGCGGCACGGGGCTCGGTGGATTGATGTCATCCTCTGTGTCGTGAGAGATGGCGACTGCTCTGGAGTGAGCTTTTCATTCGGCACTGCATTGTGCCATTGCTGACGATCATTAATGCCGAGTTCTGCCGTGGAAGGGCTAGAAGCCTGACACGTGACACAAGTCCAGCTGAGACTCAATAACTACATCGTGATCGTCAGCATCGTCAGCCATGGTAATGAGCGGTGCATCGTAATAATCAGCCGTGCTCCGTTCACTGCTGGATGAAGTCCTCCCGCAAGTTGTCGCTGTTTCTCACGAGCCCGCGATGTAATCGGCCATGCGCCCACCGCTAATTTCGGCGCAAAATTTCCTTCCGTGGACGACCTCTCTGACGCCTTCCATTGCTTGGCTGCCACTCCATCATTCTCGACCACCGTCCATCTCTTCTTGCGTCTCTACGCTCCGTCAAGTGACAGCCACCGTAGCTGGGCAAGGTTTGAGAGCCCATTGTCGGGAACGTCACCAAAGAGTGATGGGGAAATGAAATTGGCTCGTGTACAGAAGGTGCCAGGTGGAATTGCTACATCGCAGAATCGTGACAGATGCTGATGGCTTGATGGGCCAGGGATGACTCAATCCTGCGGTGGATTGAACGTGACCGACAATTGATAGTCTATGGAATACATCGGTCCCATATTGCATCCCCTTTATACATTATGCAGCATTGGATTGATCACGACTGATTTTGATTGATGATGGTAATTTGTGGAATTATCGGTGCCTTGCATTACAAGCGGTCGCTGAATCTCTGCTGTATAATTCCATGCCATCCATGACTTGTGGGTCCACCCTTCTGTGGTTGCCCATGATGAGCCTTTCTCTGAACCAGGCACACTCCTACGAAGCACTGGCAGAAAGCACATCAGCAGGGTGTACATTTCCGCACCCTCGCAAACGCATTTGGTCAAATTACCCCCCCGCAAGCTGCTTGGCAGGGGAGGCTATCATCCAGCAGTGGGCTCTACGTGTTTGCTGTCCATACAAATACGAAGATCCCCTCCCCCCTACAGCAATAAAGACTGTTGAGGCTAGTCGTGTCAGCGAGTACACATAATTACTGGCATGGCACACGAGGGGCTGGTGTGGCTAGCACTATGCCAGGCCACATTTCTCCCCCAGTGCTGAACTTCACACACCAGAGTGGAGTGATGCTGTCGAACCCAGAGTGGAGTGATGCTGTCGAACCCAGAGTGGAGTGATGCTGTCGAACCCAGAGTGGAGTGATGCTGTCGAACCCAGAGTGGAGTGATGCTGTCGAACCCAGAGTGGAGTGATGCTGTCGAACCCAGAGTGGAGTGATGCTGTAGAAGCCACAGAGGAATGATTCTGTAAAATCCACGGTGGATTGAACATGGCTGACGAATCGCACAATTCTGTAGAATACAGAGTGGAGTGGATCTTTAGAATGCACAGCGGAGTGGATGTGTAGAATTTATGTAGAAGTGATGCTGACTGACTGGTGGGCAAAAATAAGAAGGGACTGGTAGCCCACAGAGGGAACCCGCCAGAGAGTACATTCCCCGTGGAGTTGGAGCGATGAAATCCAGTCGTGTGCAGAAGTCCGACGGATTGTTACATTGCCACACCACGAGAGATGGTAACGGCTTGGGCAGGTCCAGCTGATGGTAATGTGGCTGATGGTAATGGGAATACCTTTATCTGACGAGCAGGTTCGAGTCCGTTCACAGTGATGCTGTGCTCCCACGGGTGACTGCGATCCCTGCTGGCTAGTTCCAGGATATTCCTAGAAAGTCCCAGCCGCGGGATTCGGGTACTCGGCCACTCCCATTCTATCGCTCCTCCTTTCCCTCCACAGCCGGAAGGAATTCAAAGTGATTTCCTACTTCAACAAGCATTGAGGCACGAGTACTCATCTCCTCTTTACAGTCCTGAGCAATTGGTGGAAATTCCACATTCCTACTGTGTTGGTGAGCATATAATAGGATAACCACTGTTGACTTACCCACGAAGGTACTCATTTTGTCGACCCTTGAGGGATGATGGGCTGAGTTATTACCCCCATTTTACTTGGGCATGACACGCAAGTGGGTGAGCTTGTGCTAAGGTAAGCAGTAGTAACGTATTCATTGTCATCGATCCTGGACGATCCGCTGTTGGATGAAGACCTCAGGCCGTCACCATTACTCATGGCCCTGTGATGTGACGATCAGTGGAGCACCTGGGCAGAGCTGACTTCATCTCTCCATCTCCTCGGTGGTCTTCCAGGTGATGGGCTGAGTCAATACCCCCCAGTGGCGATATGGTAACTACCTCGCCTGGTACGCAGGGCGTCGTTGGTTCGATCCTTACCCTGACGCCTGTATATTTGGAGTTGGCATGGTTTCCCCGTGGTTGCGTGGATTTTTGTCCGGGTCCTCTGGTTTTTTCCCTCCACATTTATAATGCACATCATGCGTTTAGACTTTAGAGTGTCCGGCTGCTATATGTTTGCACGTGAGGAGCCACTTCATTGACCTATAATTTGTGGCCAGGTTTGCTTCTGAAAAAGAGTAATATAGCTCACTGGGGCCTTACCTGGCTAAATAAAACTAGTAAAAATCGTGGTCCGTTCCTTGGCTGCTTCCACTTATTATTCTGGAGCATCGGCCATCGCCGTCCCTTCTAGCCGAGACATGTCCTGCCGAAGCCCAATTTTCTTAACACGGAAAATTAAGTCTCTATCCTGCGTGTGTTCTCTAATCAACGTGTTCCTTTTTGTCTCCTGACGAGAGCTGATTTTAAATGGAAGGCTGTTCAATGACATGCAATTTTGTTCCATGTGCATCAGAGTACAAATGCATATTGCCGAGTTAAATACTTAAGCTTGGACACATGGCACTGACAATTTGAGGCGTGGGTTTTCTTCATATGGTTCGTAAATGAGAATAAAAATGTTCTTCTCATTGTGTCACTGCTGTACGATGTCCTCCCTGCACTGTTAAGTCATTTGGGTTGCTTGACCATACTTCGCCACGCTGGTCACTGGGGCGTGTTGAAGGGGTCGGTGGGGAGGGAATTCCGATATCGCCACCGCAAAGCTGGTCGGGTGGGGAGGCTGTAGGCGAGCGAGTGGCTCACAATCACGAGCTTGCGGGTTCCACACCATAGTTGGTTGACTTGGCCCATCATCCTTCTAGGGGTAGACAACACGATTACTACAAAGTGGGGAAGATCAACAGTGGCTGTGCAATGGATAGACTCGTTACCGCCATAGGAATGTGGAATGTCCACCTCTCGGGGTTGGAAACTGAAGGATGAGCGCCGCTTATTTTAGAGCACGCAATCACTTTGAACTTTTTTGACTGCGACCGGTCATCGCTGGGATTGGAAATAGGACACTGGATTCATAGCGCATCACGCTAACCGCAGCGCCACTGCTCTCCCACCCCTAACGATGTAAACTTTGGTGGTAAATTATTTGTTAATGCCCCAGTTGTGGTGTTTAGGGCCCGTCACGATGACACCAGATGAGTGGCAGTTTGTGAGCAGGTCTGGGGAGACGATCTTGCAAAACGTAGCATCCGCTGTGGTGAAGAAGTAAAAAGCAACGTGCAAAGCCATTCTCAATCCACTGCCGGATGAAACGGGAGGTTTTGACCATACTTCACCTCTTTGGTTATCATTCGGGTTGGCGAATCGATGACGTGGAAGGGAAGTGGGGGAGGTCTGACGATCGGCTCTGATATGGCTTGCCATGAGCCCTCGGCCGGGACGTCGACCTCTCCTCGTGCGCTCGGTGTTCCGCGCGTTGCCCACCAGGGTTGCTTGGCGTTGACAGATAAGAGCGGTTGGCAAACAGCGGCGGGCTCTGTCCCAGTTGCAGTACAGCAACGTGGTGTGAATGCTTTGTGTGTGGAGCGGGGGGGGTGTCTATTAACACACACAGCTTGTCGAGACACAAGGGTGCCGCTCTTATCAGAGATGCTCATTCCATTGCTAGTCTTAAGTCTAAAGACATCTACATTTAAACTTGTTAATTACTAATGGTTATGTTTTGTTGTATACATTTTCATATATAGTATCATTGCGTCCCTGTATTTTATAATTCGACTACGTATGTTCGGGGCGGGGGGGGTGTTATACATGAGAGGTGCTTTATGTAAGGTTTGTCATTGTATATAAAAACTTTCATATCCTTTTCCCCACATTTAATCCCGATTTGTGTCACGTCGGCAGAGAACCTGGTGGAAACCCAAGCAAAACCACGGTGGAGAACACACAAACCTCACGCACACAGGAAGGTGCCCCAGTCGGGGATTTAACCCGTGGGCCCTTCTCACCCACCGTGAGGTGCCGCCCACCTTCCTGCCGCCCTCGGAGCTGGGATTTCCCCATTCTGAAACAAGCCGATCGTGTTAATGTAACGGTTTGGGGAGGGGGGGCGGTTACTGTTACTGTGCGTATATTGCGCGAGTGGTCCTGTGACCGTAACGGTGTAAAGGAAATGACTTCCTCAAAAAAAGAGCCGCTGTTATCTTGCAGTCGCATACCTGGAGGGTCACGGAGCCGTCGGGGCCCTGATTAAGCTTGGGTTGGTGAATTGGGGGACCCTGATTAAGCTTGGGTTGGTGAATTGGGGGGCCCTGATTAAGCTTGGGTTGGTGAATTGGGAGGCCCTGATTAAGCTTGGGTTGGTGAATTGGGGGTCGTGAGCTGTGCACCGAACGACTTGCACAATTCCAGAAATTGTGCGAGTTTAGACTTGTCGACCCAGCTTCCGATTCCGTACGGTGGGGGGTGGGCTGGGGATTGTGTAATTTTCACGCGAGTGCTTTAGGGCTGGTGGTGGTGGTGGTGGGCGAGGCTCTGGCGAAGGTGCTGTGTTTCACAGGCGGATATATTCCGCCGGTAGGGGGCGATCTCGTCATGTTTAATCCCAATTGAGTAATTTGCGGTGTGATTTTGCTAATTTTGGAAATTTGAACCCCGACACAGGAACACAAATACTGGATAATTTCTCATTAATTTAAGGGGGTCCTTTAACGTCCACTCTGAAGCAGACGGGGCCTAGTATTTTTTTATGGCTGAAACACACTGCAGTTATACCCAGGTTGGTCTACCGGATTCAAACCACGAGCTTCTGCAGCGAGCGGCGGGAGCGCTTCCCACCGGGCCACGTCGTGACCTCGGCGGTAGTTCTGTGACGTCGTCTTCCAGGACCATCTCCGAAACGGGGTGGTGCACTGCTGTCTGTGAGGGTTTTCAGAATGGAAACTTCTTCGTGTGATGACGTGATGCTGATCGCACAGTTGGAATGTAGTTGGGTGGTGGGGGTGGCAGTGCAAAAAAAAATCTCGAAATGTTGACAAAAAGTCTTTTCATGCCAGTTGCTATTGACGGAACTGCATGCATGCAGACAATCTAGGAGATGTTTCAGTTGGGCTATGGCTCCGAATCCCGTATTGACCCATCCAGCACAGAGACCCTGTGTGTGTGTATTTTAGAGTTCCTTAGTCTGGAATACACCAATATCCAGATCACGAGGAATGCACCCAGTCTCATCCGATCTCCGAAGCTAAGCAGGTTTGGCCCTGGAGAGCGCTTGGATGGGCTGCTGCTGCGTTGCCAGTGGTGCACAAATAACGAAGCGATTCAACACGCCCGTCGAGGACACAACAGCGTGTGTGGCCCCTTACTAGGGAAGGTACATGTAGTCGCTGACGTTTTGGGCAACGGCCCTTCTACGTGGCACACGCACAACAGGTTGTTGTAGGCTGCGGGGGCGGGCAGTGGATGAAAATAAATGTTTAATTCTATTGTACTTCTGTGTTCCCAACACAATGCCCCCTCCGTGCCTTCGTCGAGCGGCGTGGTGAGGAATGGTCAAATAACCGCCCCTGCAAAACGTGCACCGTGTGGGCGAAGGCCCTCATCCAGCAGTGGATTGACAGACGGGGCTGCACGTGTATATTCGGGCTTTACAGCACCACTGTACCGTTTAGGTCACGTGGAAATCTTGACTTGAAGCTTTCGTGACTGCCGGAATTCTTATTATTTGGGTCTTTCGATAAAGTCACATTGATAGGTTCAAAGAAAATAACAAGTTTTTTGTAATTTGTTTTGTTATTTTCTTTGAACCTATCTACGTGACTTTACCTAAAGACCCAAATAAACAAGGCCATGTGGGTTTGACAGGCATCGTCAAGGACAGCGGCGCTATTTAATAAATAAACAGATGCTCACCTTGTGGCGATGTACAGGAAGGACGTTACCGTTGTGCGAGGCAAAGCCCGTCTTTGAGGGTGCCTGGTGGTTACCGCGCGTCTGCGATCCGGCGCTTTGAAGGCAAGGGTTAGTGGATCACGTAAAGATTTGTGAGACTCCAAAAAAACCGCTATGCGCTGCATTGAAGGTGGCTCGGAGAAGGGACTACAGCAAGTGAGCTAATCAACCCATCCCTGTGGGCAATTTGAGCGCTATTCCCTTGTAATTAATGTGTGCGGTTTTTCTCCGGGTCCACTATTATTCTTTCGCACCACACAAATCGCTGAACTGAAATTCCCAACGTAGCAGAGGCCCGAGTACACAGTGACTTAACGACATCACACCAATGTTTATACGTTCGATTTAAGGTAAGATTTTACCGTAACTCCGAGTAAGACGGTTATGATATTGGACATTTCTGAAGGTGAGACATCTTACGATTGGTCCTTCTATGATCGTCTGTCCAGCATAACTAAAAAATAATAATACTCAGCTGATAAGTGTCAACACCGGACCGGAACTTTGCTTACTCTGAATCTTTGCTGCTGAAATTATCCACTCCCAGAGGGCCATGTGGCTGATGTTTTGTGCAAGAAATACTTGATGTGTGAGTGGAAGGCTTTAATTTGTTTGCGTTTGAGAAGCCGATATGCGAAGGAGGCGTATCCGGTACCTGCTCGTCTCATCTCATTGCTGTCGCCATGAAGCCACCCCACCTCCTGCCCCCCCTCCACCACCACTGCTTAGCGCACTCCTCCCCCCCCACTCGGGGGAATTGGTGGGGCCTGATGAAGGGGGCGGGGCCTGACGAAGGGGGCGGTTCCTATAAAGGAAAGGCGCAGAGGCCTCGTCATTTAGAATGATGGAAGCATTGCATCAAGGGCAGCGGCGCCGGCAGCAGCAGCAGCGTGGATTTAGTGTCGCAAACGTGGCCATAGGCTACTTGTTTATTTAGCTTTTATAGTCTCCTCAATTATGCTAAGTGGATGAGACTCAACGACGGACGTTTCGGATCGTAGCCTGGCGGTCGAGACTCAACGATGGAGTCTCAGCCAGAGGAAGCGACGTTCGTACAGTTGCCACCTCCGGCGGTGGCGGTAGCAAGCAATTGCAGGGCTGCACCTTTGCCCTACGTTGAACAAAACTCGACGCACTTGGCAACCACACTGGCCTCAAAATAAATAATACATAATAATTTACATTTGTACGGCGATGCGTCACCGTGTATGGAAAGCAGGGAAATGAGACGGAGCCAGCAGCGTAAACGGCCAGGCAGGGCAAGATTTAAGTAGCTCTCAGGGTTCTGATTGTCTTATCAGATGCAACGCGTTCCATAGGCTGGTGACGTTTCGAGCAGTGGCCCTAATTCATGGTTTTGTGTGCTATGAAGAAAGGGCCGTAGCCCCAAACATCACCTGTTTTTTCTATATTTATATTTTTTCACTTGAAGGCCACGCACACTGGCTTGTTGACGACTGTCAGTTGTGTAGTGCTAAATGTGCTTGCGCACCACCGCCAATGCAGCCTCGCCGACGTAATTTGTCTTCGTGCGACGCTGAGACGTGCTGCAAGCGCCGTGCCCGTCGCCTTCGTACGCTTGTGAATTTTGCGGAAGATAAAATCTTTAAAAAAATGTCTTCCTCGGAGATGAATTCTGGGCTGATAAGCCATGCCTTCTATAAATAGCTGTCAATGTGTACAGTCTCTGTCCCTTATGATATTAATGTGCAGGTAGTGCTTTGCCCGAGTGCAGATGCCGCGGTTTCTTCACCAAGACCTCTAATCACAATAATTTCAACTTGAAATGCTCCGCACAGTTCTTCACTCACTGTGTCCCGGTTAAAATAATTCACAGCCCTTTGTCATCGCACTGCTGGATGAGGGCCTCCCTCTGCGCCATCCGAGTCTCGCGGGTTATTTGACTTTACTTCGTTGCTGATTGTAGGCGGCGATCGGGGGGAAAAACGAGGAAGCATTCACGAAAAATACAACAAGCGTATTTGTGGTTAGTCTGACGAATGCACCGCGACTTACGGCGTTGTAGGCGCCCGCTGCGCTGTTACCATAACATCACCGTGGCCATCGCCACCACCCTGCCATGATCACGCACGTTCGCCGTCTTCGCCATTGTGGCCGGAAATGTCGTTCAACACCTCCGTTACCGTCATCAACAGCGGCGTCATCGTTACATCTCTCGTCGTCGTCGTCGGCCGCGATCAATACAGCTCAGTGATAAAGGCATCCCCAGTTCGTCGGTATCACGATTCTGAAATGTAAAAAAAAAATCCATCTAGCGTTCCCCACATGGGCCGGTTTCATCGCTCCATCTCCTTGGTGACGTCCTTTTGGACGCGTCCCATTTCTCGTGCGCGACCCATTGCTCGTCTGCGACACCGTCATTACGCTTTGCCCATCGATCATCCTTTCTTGCCATGACTTGTCCTGCCCAAGCTCACTGCTGTTGGTAAATTGAGCAGCATCTCTTGAGAGTCGTCCGTTGTAGGAGCGTGTAGCGGTGGCTGCAATTCATTTTTATTCGGTGCTTCTCGGCCGTATTCACTCCACGGCAAAGATTTCCACTGCTCACTTAACAGCAGGAAGGCACGACTCCCATCATGCATTGGGTGCGTGTCATGTGGACAACACATCGCACGTACATTGCGCTCAGCATTGTCTAGATCACTAGCTCAAGAGATTTAACAACACGCAAAGGTGTTCTGCTCGCTCGCAAACAGCAGCGTGGAGGGTGCAACTCCCGTCCACTGGCCTCGCACGCATGTCCCCGTGACCGCCACATTGCGCGGACGAGGCTGGGAGCGTTTGTACCCGCAACGTGGTTGTCTCTTGCATGCACGGAAGGGGTGATGAGTGTTTGTCCTGCTGCTGTTTGTCAGCGGGCGCACCTTTGAGTGTTGTTCAGTCTGGCTGTTATGCGTTGGGTGAGAGCTTGGGTTATATGGTGGGTAGTGTCATTGCTGCTGAAGCGGCATTAAAGTAATTTATGGAGGTGGGCGAGCCGCTCTGGGGGGGGGTTTATATGGTTGTGCCAGAGACGCTGACTCGGTACTGCTGGGATACTGGGTGTAAGTCCAGTTCCAGCCACCCAGCCGTGAATATTGTGCTTCTGTATGAGCAGGGAGCAGCCTTGGTGTCGTGGTTAGCACGCTGCACTTGTAACATGAAGTCACGGGCCCTTGGAAATTAAGTCGTGGGCCATGTGAAATGAAGCCTTGAATGTATGTTGAACGTCTTGCACCGTACGTAGCCAACCGTGCTAATCGGAGGTGCGGGGGAAGGACAACAAACTAAACACATAAAGCAGTTGTAAAAGAAATACATTTTCAATCTAAAATGAGTTTTCAACGTATAGGGCCGTATGTAATGAAGGCTCGGTCCGTGTGAAATGAAGTCATGGGTCACGTGAAATGAGGTCGTAAGCCGTGTCGGGCCCGTGTGCCGTAGGTCTCCCACGGCGGCGTGCCGACTCTCTCCCTCGGGTAAGCCGATACGTTCACACCGTCAAAGTGTGGCTCGCTTGATAAGGCGCTTGGATACTGAAACTCAACACGCAGGGCGGCTGCTGCTGCTGTCCACGAAGAAACACAATAGGACGCCTGACAAAGCCGCCCTCACTCACACGCTTCAGGCCGTTGTTAAATAATTAGCGCATGCAGACCGTTATTAAATAATTGGCGTGCACACCGTGCGGTTCGCAATGGCCAGGACCCAGCCGAGGAGCCGAGAGCATCTCCCGGACGGACAAACTCAAAAGTATTCGGCGAGGCGCATTCTATTTAAATTCCTTAATTAGAACTCGTTCTCAACTGTGACGGCTAGAGTACATTTTATACAAAACGGCGGTGAGCACCACTTAATTTTGCGTGTGCGTTTGACTTGAGTGCGTTGTTCACTGTATAAACGCAATGCTGTATAATTTCTAGATTTTTAAAAAATGTTTGTGTGCAACGCGTCATTGCGTGTTTGCTTGGTGTGTGTGTGTCAATCGACACCCTGGACCCTTGCAAACGAGATTTTCCATCTCAAAGGATTTTCCAGGTGAAATAGCGAATAAAAAAATACGTGGCATAAATAATGCAACTTAGATGTCGCTTGGGGGGGGTTGGATCTCGGAGTCTCTCGGAGACTCGCAATGGCCGTGTCGGAGACTACGAGCCTGGGTTCAAGCTCCGGGGCCCATGTTTCCTCCCTCTCCAGGGGCTTGAGTTTTTCCGTCGGCTCCTTTTTTCAAATCTCCATCCGTTGGATAACGTCCCCGCGGAAGCGGACGTCCCGGAGCTGCTCCTCGAGATGGCTGCTGCGCACGTGCCGCCCCCCCCCCCCCCCGGGCCACTGGCAGTAGGGGACCGGCACCGTCCCACTCGCTCTGCCTTACTAGGGGGGAGTGTTTCTGTGACGTAATCGTCATGTGGGGGGGGAATAAAACCCCCCTCCCCACGGTCCCAGCGCGCATCGGTGCCGAACCGTCGGTGATGTTAACACCACCGCCCCCAAGTACTAAATCATTTTAGGCCAAGTCATCCTGGGGGTGACCTCAGCTGGGCTCGTATACCTAAAAGGATTCTATTCAGGAAGAGAATACCACTTAGCACGCACGCACATCGCGTGCACGCACATCATGGTCATCGCACGCACATCACACGTACTTGACACAACACACACTTGGCACTTCACACACGCACTTCACACACGCACCTCACACACGCACCTCACACACGCACTTCACAAGCACTTCACACACGCACCTCACACGCACATCACAAACACATCACACACGCTTGACATCACAGATTACACGCACATCGCATGCGCAAAATAAAGGCAAAGATCCCCCATATAGCCCGTAACAGACTTGACAAGAGCTGTTGGTGAGCACTGGCAGTATTGGCTTGAGAAACAAGTTTATACCAAGGTACAAGGCCTCTTTAAATGCTGGCACACAGTGCTCATGTTTACACACCGCATCACCTCGCTTAAAGCGGAGTGGACCCAGGGGAGGCCCAGGACAGGTTGAAATATGTGCCACTTTTATTAGTCGTGAGCGGGAGTTGAATTTGGGTCGCCGAGTTGGTAGCGGTGTACTAACCGCGGCACCACCGTTCCCCGCACATGACACACGCGTCACACACATCGCACAGGCACACGCAAACTTGGCACACCGTTGACCGAGCAACAGGTTTTGTGCATCCTATAAACACAGATCACATTTTCAAGGACGCGCTTGACCTAGCGCCTGCGCAATGACGCAGGAGGAGCATGTCAAGGAGAACTGGAGGCACTACCCTAATGGCAGAGTTTCTTTCTGTGCCAGAGCGACCCGCAGACTCGCACAGAGACCCACAGACTCGCACAGAGACCCCGCAGACTCGCACAGAGACCCACAGACTCGCACAGAGACCCCGCAGACTCGCACAGAGACCCCGCAGACTCACACAGAGACCCACAGACTCGCACAGAGACCCCGCAGACTCGCACAGAGACCCCGCAGACTCGCACAGAGACCCCGCAGACTCGCACAGAGACCCCGCAGACTCGTACAGAGACCCACAGACTCGCACAGAGACCCCGCAGACTCACACAGAGACCCACAGACTTGCACAGAGACCCCGCAGACTCGCACAGAGACCCACAGACTCGCACAGAGACCCCGCAGACTCGCACACAGACCCAGAGACTCCCACAGAGACCCCGCAGACTCACACAGAGACCCCGCAGACTCGCACAGAGACCCACAGACTCTCACAGAGACCCACAGACTCACACAGAAACCCCACAGACTCCCACAGAGACCCCGCAGACTCCCACAGAGACCCACAGACTTTGTTAAGTGGAAACCAATGCATCGAGTTGCATTGGTTTATCAGGCTATACGTTGCTTATGAGAGTAGAGTAAGGAGAAACGAGTTGTATATTCAGCGACTTTGCATGCTTATTACGACGCTTGTGGGGGGTGACGCTGCTGCTGTGTGATTGCGATTGAGTAATTCGCTTTTTCAGAATTGGGTTCTTTTGGTAAAACCAGTTACTGTGTGTGTGCTTGGCTATGGGAGGAAACTGGAGACCCCAGAGGAAACCCACGCAGAACAGCGTGAGATCATACAAACTCCACTCTGTAGAACAGCGTGAGATCATACAAACTCCACTCTGTAGAACAGGGGGAGATCATACAAACTCCACTCTGCAGAACAGCGTGAGATCATACAAACTCCACTCTGTAGAACAGCGTGAGATCATACAAACTCCACTCTGTAGAACAGGGGGAGATCATACAAACTCCACTCTGTAGAACAGCGTGAGATCATACAAACTCCACTCTCTGTAGAACAGGGGGAGATCATACAAACTCCACTCTGTAGAACAGGGGGAGATCATACAAACTCCACTCTGTAGAATAGGGGGAGATCATACAAACTCCACTCTGTAGAACAGGGGGAGATCATACAAACTCCACTCTGTAGAACAGCGTGAGATCATACAAACTCCACTCTGTAGAACAGGGGGAGATCATACAAACTCCACACTCTGTAGAACAGGGGGAGATCATACAAACTCCACTCTGTAGAACAGGGGGAGATCATACAAACTCCACTCTGTAGAACAGGGGGAGATCATGCAAACTCCACTCTGTAGAACAGCGTGAGATCATACAAACTCCACTCTATAGGATCTGGGGTGATCATACAAACTCCACTCACTCTGTAGAACAGGGGGAGAACATACAATCTCCACTCACTGTAGTACAGCGTGAGATCGTACAATCTCCACTCTGTAGATCAGGGGGAGTACATGCAATCTCCACTCTGTAGATCAGGGGGAGAACATACAATCTCCACTCGCGCTCACTCCGTAGCTCAAGGGGAGGTGAGACATTTAGAGCAGGATAGGCGCCCGATTCGGGAATCTTGGGACCCGGTAGGCTCCAAGTTGCGGTGGGGCACGAGCGCCGCCACCGCCCAACGTGCGTGCGCCCGTGTGACTAATCCGCTCCGTGGCGTGCCCCCGGTAGTTTTTCGCAAACGGGCACTTTGTTGTTGTCCGTAAACACGGTCGCTATTTTAAGGCGGTGAGCAGTCTTGCGTTGCATTGGCACAGGGGGGGTGGTGGGGGTGTAGTGGGGTGGGAGGTTGCAGCCACCGTGATGGCTCGCAAGTCTGGACCAGCAGCTGGCACCGGAATACCGAATTGAAACTCGCCTGGACACAAAACCAGCTTGGATGCCTGTGGTTTTGCGATTTGAGAGAAGGGGTTTTGGCGTCATTTTTCTTGGTTGTACTAAACATTTTTATTTTCAATAGGTTATTTTTTTTAGACTGTTTCCTTGTTGTAAGATACTCTGGAAAGTAGACGCACCCGGAACTGCTGCCCCCCTGGTATCAATAATAATGTTATGTAGACCTGGTCTCGCAAAGACAAAGGTCGCGTATAGCCTTCACAGGCTTTTTGGGTCAAGTGCTGCTAGCGAGCGGTGGGTGGCCAGCACCACGCCCGGCCCCATTGGTCTCCCCAGTGGTGACCTTTACGTATTGCAAACAGTTTGGCAGTACCCTCCCGAAGCGGCCCTCGGGCTGGGTGAGGCTCTCTCAGGCAGGGGGGTCCCCAACCCCCCGGCCGCGGACCGGTTCTGGTCCGTGGCCTGTTAGGAACGGGGCCGCACAGCAGCACGAGGTGAGAGCGGTGAGCCCGCGCGTGGCCCCCCGCCCATTATTTTATTATTTACCACTTCCGTCCCGCGCCTCTTTCCCGCACTGCGCACTTGTCACAGTTTTGGTGAGCCCACAAGCCAACCCTAGTAGCCAAAATGAGTAAAAAACAAACGTTCTTTGAAAAGGGGGAAAGACCCAATGATGATGCCCTCCCTCCCCACCGGTCCGTGAAAAAATTGTCTTCCACAAAACCGGTCCCTGGTGCCAAAACGGTTGGGGGCGGCTGCTCTAAGGGGCAGACAAGAGCCTGGTGAGTCGAAGCGATGTGGGCACGTTTCCCAAGTCCCCTCTCCTCCTCCGTCCACCCAGCGGTATCTATTGGCTGCACCGCAGTCGATCGGCAGGGCCGCGTGCGGTGGGGTAAAGTGTGGGTACGCCCGGCCACTTCCAACGCGTCTGGTCAACGCGAAAGAGTAGACAAAGAGTACCCTCTAGAGTTCGCTCTAGAGGAGGAGGTCCCTGTCCGTGTATAAATTGATGTATCGTGTTTCACTCAAGACAACGACAATTACTAAATTGCTGATGGAGGCTGACCTGATACAGTAGACTAACAGATGGCACTGCAGTCTTGATTCCTTGCCCCGCACTTCCGATTAGCACGGTTGGCTACGTCCGGCGCGAAATAATTTCAACCTGCACACTTGGAGTGGACTGGCAGCAGTGCTCTGTGAATCCCTGTAAAAACCAACGAGACGCGTCTCTAAGTGGTCCTTGGAACAATAGAGACACAGACCGGTGTATCGATTGTCTTTGTTGCGTGCCCCCCCCCCATTCCATGCGTGACCTCTGTCTTGGTCACATTCCACTTTGTTGGCAAAACAAACAGACTTCAAAGGCGCTTTCAAACCACGTCGTCGGCGTTACGCGCGAAGCCGCGTGGTTACGGCGCTCCGTCTGCGATGGGTGTCCCGGCGCTACTGCAGGTGCCAGGGGTGTGCCTCAAACTTTGGACTCGTGATTGATGGCCGTGTCGGGGAAGCGGTGGTCGCAATGTGGCGGTGACGCTCCCCGGCGGTTTAGCGCGGTGCCCGCTTGCTTGGCAGAGTTTCACGGTTCGTGCCCATTCAGGATGTTAAACCCCTCGCCCAGACCCTGACGCCTGCTGTATATTAGGAGTTTGCGTATTCTGCCCGTGGTTGTGTGGATTTTTTTTTCCAAGGTCCTCCGGTTTTTTTCCCCTCCATTTAGAATCAACATGGCACGTTTAGAGTATTTGGCAACTGTAAATTTCCACTTGACAAGCCACTTGGTTGAGCTGTCACTTGCGATAGCCAGGTTACTTCTGAAAAACAGCTACACAACTTCGTGGGTCCCTTACCTGGTAAACTATATTTTTTTAAATACCGAGGCTTGTGAATCAACCTTGAAAATACGACATCTGCAATGCGCCTCCCGCTTATTTATTGTAATTTGTATGACTATGCTTGTTTACACCAGAAAAGCCTGATAACTCTTCCGTGACCGTCCTGCCAAAGTATTTTTTTTGCGGTAAAGTCGTGACGACGATTGGCGTGTGTCACCCTCGTTGTGTCACCCTCGTTGTGTCACTTGTGGCGCAGCGCGAGTGACGTTTGCGCGCCGTGCTTCACCGTGGACCTTCAGAGATGCCCCCCCTCCACCCCCCCAGCGTTACGTGAAATGTGTGGGACGTTGTGTTCTGACGTCACGGGACACATTTTCCCCCCTGTTCAAAAAACAATGTCGCAAATGTCTCAACCATCATTGCCCAGCAGCAACATCGTCACCCCCTCCCGAACGGCAGACTCGCGTCCGGATTGCAGGCCACAGGCGCTGCCGATTCACATTGTGCCTCCTAGGGAAGCCTGCCGCTACCCCCTATGCTAGGTGCAACATAGCAGCAGTCATCACCCCCTACTGGCTGACTGATGCCCGATTGCATGCAGAGCGCTGATTCGCGTTGTGCCGCGTAGAAACGGCTGCTGCCCGGGGTGCACTGTGCTAGACGCAACGTAGCAGGAGTCATGGTCCCCTACCGGCAGACTCCGATGTCTGTTTGCAGGACGGATCCGTGTGCCACGCAGAGACAGCTGCCGCCGGGGGTGCCCCCTTTCGCTTACGCTAAGAGGCAATGCGCGTTGCTCGTTGCGTGTGAAGCGCTTCGAGATGCCGCGGCAGAAAGGAGGACGGCTCTGTCGGCTCCACCAAACCCAACTCACTGGGTCCCAACCATCTGGCGTCTGCCACCGTGATTGAGTGGGCGGGTGGGTGGGTGGGCGAGTGGTTAATTGGTGGGTGGGAGTGTGAAAACGTGGGTGAGTCGTGAATGGGTGAGTGAGTGTGTTGTGAGCTGCAGTGCGGTGGTTTAGCACTGCATGACACGACACAGTCCGTGTCTGTTGGGACCGAGTCTGCGGCACAGGCGGAAGAATCGACGCGTGAAGTTCACGGGAGCATTAAGCAGGGTAGTCGTAGCGGTAGAAGAGTGGCACGGAAGCGAACTGCCAGCGAGTGGGTGGAGTAAATCGGTGGGTGCCGGATCATCAATCACCATGACTACCGCTTCACCCTCAATCCTGTTGGGTGCAGAGACTGTGTGTGTGTGTGGGACAGCAGCAGGATTACAACTTGACTCGTGGCGTGTTGCTTGTCTTTCCCTCTTTTGTCAGAATCGTGAGCTTCAGATCATGAGGAAGTTGGAACACTGCAACATTGTGCGTCTGCGATTTTTCTACTACTCGAGTGGGGAAAAGGTAATTGCAGAAACCACTGCCGGCACACACAAGGATCGCCCGTGTAACCTTGAACACTGCCGGGACTGGTGCTGTTAGCGAACACAAGAGGGGTGTGAGTGGCCAACCACGCCCAGCCGAATCGCCTCGGTCTCCCCAGTGGCGATGCTTTGTGCACATCGCGGCAGGTACTCGCGTCAGGGTGAGTGGTGGACCGAGGGGAGGCCCCGCGGTGACCAGCTCTCAGATATTCTTCGCCGCTGTTATTGGCCGTGAGCGGCAATCGAACTCGGGGTCGCTGGATTTGCGGCGCGGCGCGCTAACCGCTGCGCCACCGCCCCCCACAACCGCTGCCAGCACGGCAAGACCTCTCGCCCGTGAGCTCACGAGGACGACCGCTCTAATCATCATCACAGCCCCGCAGAGCCGTTAGTGGAAATTCCACATTCCTATGGCGGGGATGAGTCTTATCCATAGGACGGCCGCTGTTGACTTCCTGATCAAGTGGTGCTCGTGTGACTTGCGGTGCGGGTCTGTGGAGGCGATGCACGCTCTGGGCCATGGCTGCGTTTCTTTAGTTTAGTCACCGGTGGTGGTTGTTTTATGCCAAACATTCTTGTCCTCCACCCCCCTCCACCACGCAACAAGATTGTCATGGTTGCACAGATAATGCGAATACTGTATTGTTGTTCTTTACACGTGGACAATATTTCTGAACAAATTCTGTCCCGGTCAAACTGCCCCGCCGCGCCCGTCTCTCGAGACTTCTCGCCACCGAGTTCATCGGCGCGTCACTCCGACCGCTCGGTACGCGGTACGTAGTTTCCTGTAACCTGGAAGGATACGAGTTCAAATCCTGGTTGGGTGGGTTGACTCCACTGGACCATCTAAGAAGTTCTTGGCTCATCGGATTCCTCCGGGGTAAATCGAGATCCCCAGACTCTTTTGATTCCGACTCGTGCCCCGTCGCCCGTCCGGTGGTGCCGATAAAAGGCCTCGCCGCTTTGGAGAAGTCAACAGCGGTTTGTCTTGTGGATGGTTTGCTTCCGTTACAGGAATGTCGCATTTCCCACCACTGACTCTGCAGGGGTGCAACTGGGAGCCGAGCACCAATGGCTCGATGTGTGATGTTCTGCTCGCTGTGCTTGTTTGCGACGTTGTTACGCCCTGCCCCCCCCCACCGTAGAAGGATGAGGTCTACCTAAACTTGGTGCTGGACTTTGTTCCCGAAACTGTTTACCGAGTCTCTCGTCACTACAGCAAGGCCAAGCAGACCATTCCCATCATCTACGTCAAGGTACCGGCCCACACCGGGGACTTGTTGTTGTTGTCAATTCTACCCAACCCCCCCCCTCTCCCACTACAACCGTGCTGAAGCCGAGAACACAACGTTGTGCCGATTGTACTCTCGGCCGTGTGTATCGGACGGTCATGGTTAACACTCGTAGAGATG
Source organism: Lampetra fluviatilis (assembly GCF_964198595.1). Classification (NCBI taxonomy): domain Eukaryota; kingdom Metazoa; phylum Chordata; class Hyperoartia; order Petromyzontiformes; family Petromyzontidae; genus Lampetra; species Lampetra fluviatilis. Next base: position 6,716,450 of record NC_136339.1, read on the forward strand.
ATCTGCTGTGAAGCGAGCGTTCGGATAACCTCCGTGGTATAAGATAGAAGCCCGATATTTGAGGTGGTGCTGCTGCTGCTGCTGCCTCTGTGTTGACAGCGGTGCACAAATTACAAAAAAAGCACTCGACCCAATTGTCAGTAGCACCGAGAGAAAATAGAGATACAAAAATAAGGGACGTTTCAGGCAATGGCCCTTCTTCACGCCGCGTAGAGAATCGCACCGTGAACGTCCACCTGGCCCCAACGAAGTCCGATTAGCCCATGGCGTTTGTTCTTGAAGCCCCCCCATAACCTGCCGATAAGGCCCCACCAATTGTCTCCAAGCACTGCTAGACTGAGGGCCTGGTGCGCTGTGCGTGTCGGCACCGTCGCCGGGGAGACGAACGCCCCCGTGCGCACGGTGCCGGTCACGCAAACCCCCCCCTCCCCTTGTTCTATTCCGGTTTTTGTAGAGGCCCGCCACCAGCACTTGCCCCCAACAGCCCGTGTAGGCTACACGGGTGGTCTTTGTCTTTTGTTAGTGCCACGGGAGGAGCTCCTGGCCGCGGCTGCCGGTGCTGGAAACGAGGGCAAAGGTTCCCGAGGAGCCACTGCCCTGCTGGCACCCCCCCCCCCCCCCCGCTGCTGCCGCTGCGTTGCAATGATGATGATGATAATAATTATAGCCTCGACTCTTGAGTCTGCACATTGTGATCTTGCTGTGGACCTAAAGGGGGGGCAGGGATTCACGGTGACGCCAGGGGGGAGAACGCCACGGTGGCTCGGAGATGTTAACTACCTCGCCTGGTATGCAGGAGGTCGTGTGTACATGTGGAGTTTGTATGTTCTCCCCGTGGTCACGTGGCTTTTCCTCAAGGTCCTCCGGTTTTTCCGTCCACGTATAGAATCAACATGATGCGTTTTAGAGCAGTGGCTCTTAACCTGGGGTGCGAAATGCCCTTTCTGGGGGTGCGAGACATGGCCAGATTTTTTGAAAGGGTAAATCGTGGACACACATTTAGCACCGGGGCACGTAAGTACAACTACTTTGTTTCATCAGACCCTATGCATTTATTAACATTGTCAACATTTTAATGATTAAGAACCGAAGGGGGGGGGGGGGGGGGTGCAAGGCAGCAGTAAAGGTTAAGAACCACTGGTTTAGAGTATTTGGCTGTTATAAGTTTCCACGTGATGAGCCACTTTGTTGAGCTCTCCACTTGTGATAGCCAGGACGCTTCAGAAAAAGAGCTTGCAGCTCAGTGGAGCTTTACATGGTAAAATAAAATTTGTAATTTTTAAAAAATATAATTAATAGATTAACCGGGTGGTGATGCGGTGATGAATTGCGGTTTGCGTTACCACGTTGCGTTGTGTGCAGGTTCAGGGGGTTTCGGTGTCAATGCTCGGTCAGTGGGGTTGGTGGGGTTGGGTGGTGGGGGCCCCGGGGGGGCAGGGTGGACAGAGTGTCCGGCTCTGCCGCCGTATTATTATAACCGCGGATAAAGCGGAGCGCGTATATATTTAGTGGAGGCTGTTGGAAACCAACTTTATTGTTTGCCTTCGTAGATTCATGGTAGTGGGAGACGTAGAAAGAGTCTGGGGCCGTTTGTATCGTTCCTCAGACTCATCGGTTTAATTTGCCCAAGTGTTTCAGGCGTAGACTTTCACAACCAATGTGATTCAAAATTGGTTTCTTTTGGGGGGTGGGTTGTGTAAATAAAACGTGCGTCGTAAACCCTCTCTCTGACCGCGCAGCCGGTTCATAAAAGTGTCGCGTGAATCAAACGAGTCTATCTTGTTACCGCTTCAGCAGCAGCGCAACCGGTGTTGTTGATGTTGGAGAGCAACCTCGCGACGTTTAAACGGGGTTACTTGATCGCAACCGGCAATCGTCGGGGTATACAACGGGAGCTCGCTTTCTTACTCGCTTGCCCGCGACGAGTGGGGGGCCGCTAGTGATTCCACATTTTTCTCATCTCTCTCTCGTCTCTCTTTCCCTCCTCTCTGATTTAGCACGGTTTGCTATGTAGGGTGCGAAAGAAGTTCAACATACGGACATCTCGCCATTCTCTATCGCTTTCTCATCTCTTTCCTGTCTCTCGTCTCACGAGTCTATGTTCGGTTCCAGTGTTTTATCATTGTCATAGTCCACATGTGGCCACCAGTTAATTACTCCTGATCTCGAGAAATATGTGGAAGGGGACCACTCTTCACTCTCACTGATGTGATGTTCATGGCTCTGCACCAAGTCGGGCGATAAGCGTTGACCTGTCTGGTGTCCGTGTGTGCCTGTGTATGCCTGTGGTATCTGTGTGTGTATGGTGTGTGTGTGTGACGTGTCTCTGTGTGCCTGTGGTACCTGTGTGTGTTTATGGTGTCTGTGTGTGCCTGTGGTGCCTGTGTGTGTATGGTGTCTGTGTGTGTGTGGCGTGTCTCTGTGCCTGTGGTACCTGTGTGTGTATGGTGTCTGTGTGTGCCTGTGGTATCTATGTGTGTCTGTGGTATCTGTGTGTATGGTGTCTGTGCCAGTGGTATTTGTGTGTTAGCGGTGTCTGTGTGTTTGTGGCGTGTCTATGTGTGCCTGTGGTATCTGTGTATGTATGTATGGTGTGTGTGTGTGGTGTGTCTCTGTGTGCCTGTGGTATCTGTGTGTGTATGGTGTCTGTGCCAGTGGTATTTGTGTATTAGCGGTGTCTGTGTGTTTGTGGTGTGTCTATGTGTGCCTGTGGTGTCTGTGTGTGTGGTGTGTATGTGGTGTCTGTCTTTGAATATCTGGAGCGGTGCTGGGCCCTCCCCTCGCCCATCTTTCAGGCTTAAATGAGTGTACCTGGTGCGGTGTATATCCATCCGCGCTGGGGAGACAAAGGTGGCCGAGCACGGTTGCCAATCACAACCACCCTTTGGTGCGCCGTGCCATCCCATGATAGGTGCTCGCCTAACGGCACGATGTCGCGCAACGGTCTTGTGAAAGCCTATATGGGTGTGTGGGAATGTTTGTCTCGATCTCACAGTTGTACATGTATCAACTCTTCCGGAGTCTGGCTTACATCCACTCGCACGGGATCTGCCACCGCGACATCAAACCCCAGAACCTCTTGCTCGACCCGGAGACGGCCGTGCTGAAGCTCTGCGACTTTGGCAGGTGAGACACGCGCACGACAACGACGGCGACGACGACAACCGCCACCGAGCGTCGGTGACGTTACCACGGAGCGAACGGTGCGTGCGCCGGGCTGGGTGAACCTCGAGACGTCCACTCGTGGACGCGCGCGTGAGCGAGCGAGAGTGAGCGAGCGTGTGTCGCATCGCGCCGATGGTGTGCGATCGCCCCGCCGGTGTTGAGGGCCGCCGCGTCTCCCTGTGCCCCCGCGCGTGTGCCAGTGCCAAGCAGCTGATCCGCGGGGAGCCCAACGTGTCGTACATCTGCTCGCGCTACTACCGCGCGCCCGAGCTCATCTTCGGCGCCACCGACTACACGTCCAGCATCGGCACGTGCACACCTCGCTCTGATACTCACTCAGCACCTCACTGATACTCACTCAGCACCTCACTCAGCAGCTCACTCAGCACCTCACTGATACTCACTCAGCACCTCACTCAGCAGCTCACTCAGCACCTCACTGATACTCACTCAGCACCTCACTCAGCACCTCACTCAGCACCTCACTCTGATACTCACTCTGCACCTCACTAAGCAGCTCACTCTGTTACTCACTCAGCAGCTCACTCACTAAGCAGCTCACTCACTCTGCAGCTCACTCAGCACCTCACTCAGCACCTCACTCTGATACTCACTCTGCAGCTCACTCTGATACTCACTCAGCAGCTCACTCACTCTGCAGCTCACTCAGCACCTCACTCAGCACCTCACTCTGATACTCACTCTGATACTCACTCAGCCACTCACTCAGCCACTCACTCAGCCACTCACTAAGCAGCTCACTCAGCACCTCACTCAGCCACTCACTCAGCCACTCACTCAGCCACTCACTCAGCCACTCACTCAGCCACTCACTAAGCAGCTCACTCAGCCACTCACTCAGCCACTCACTCAGCCACTCACTAAGCAGCTCACTCAGCCATTCACTCAGCCACTCACTAAGCAGCTCACTCAGCCACTCACTCAGCCACTCACTCAGCCACTCACTCAGCCACTCACTCAGCCACTCACTCAGCCACTCACTAAGCAGCTCACTCAGCCACTCACTAAGCAGCTCACTGATACTCACTCTGCAGCTCACTCTGCAGCTCACTGATACTCACTCTGCAGCTCACTCAGCTACTCACTAAGCAGCTCACTCAGCCACTCACTCAGCCACTCACTCAGCCACTCACTCAGCCACTCACTCAGCCACTCACTCAGCCACTCACTCAGCCACTCACTCAGCCACTCACTCAGCCACTCACTAAGCAGCTCACTCAGCCACTCACTAAGCAGCTCACTGATACTCACTCTGC
>NC_136339.1:6725891-6765307 GCF_964198595.1 Lampetra fluviatilis
CAGACGCACGCGCAGACGTGCAGACGTGCAGACGTGCAGACATGCAGACGCACAGACGCACGTGCAGATGCACGTGCAGACGTGCAGACGCACCAGCAGACGCACCAGCAGACGCACCAGCAGACGCACCAGCAGACGCACCAGCAGACGCACCAGCAGACGCACCAGCAGACGCACGTGCAGACGCACCAGCAGACGCACCAGCAGACGCACGTGCAGACGCACGTGCAGACGCACCAGCAGACGCACGTGCAGACGCACGCGCAGACGCACCAGCAGACGCACGCGCAGACGCACCAGCAGACGCACGCGCAGACGCACCAGCAGACGCACCAGCAGACGCACCAGCAGACGCACCAGCAGACGCACGCGCAGACGCACCAGCAGACGCACCAGCAGACGCACGTGCAGATGCACCAGCAGACGCACGCGCAGACGCACCAGCAGACGCACCAGCAGACGCACCAGCAGACGCACCAGCAGACGCACCAGCAGACGCACGTGCAGACGCACGTGCAGACGCACGTACAGACGCACGTGCAGACGCACCAGCAGACGCACGCGCAGACGCACGCGCAGACGCACCAGCAGACGCACGCGCAGACGCACCAGCAGACGCACCAGCAGACGCACCAGCAGACGCACCAGCAGACGCACCAGCATACGCACCAGCAGACGCACGTGCAGACGCACGTGCAGACGCACGTGCAGACGCACCAGCAGACGCACGTGCAGACGCACCAGCAGACGCACCAGCAGACGCACCAGCAGACGCACCAGCAGACGCACCAGCAGACGCACGTGCAGACGCACGTGCAGACGCACCAGCAGACGCACCAGCAGACGCACCAGCAGACGCACCAGCAGACGCACCAGCATACGCACCAGCAGACGCACCAGCAGACGCACCAGCAGACGCACCAGCAGACGCACCAGCAGACGCACGTGCAGATGCGCAGTTATGGTGACAGTTGGTGGTGTAGTTATGGTGACAGTTGGTGGTGTAGTTATGGTGACAGTTGGTGGTGTAGTTATGGTGACAGTTGGTGGTGTAGTTATGGTGACAGTTGGTGGTGTAGTTATGGTGACAGTTGGTGGTGTAGTTATGGTGACAGTTGGTGGTTTAGTTATGGTGACAGTTGGTGGTGTAGTTATGGTGACAGTTGGTGGTGTAGTTCTGGTGACAGTTGGTGGTGTAGTTCTGGTGACAGTTGGTGGTGTAGTTCTGGTGACAGTTGGTGGTGTAGTTCTGGTGACAGTTGGTGGTGTAGTTATGGTGACAGTTGGTGGTGTAGTTCTGGTGACAGTTGGTGGTGTAGTTCTGGTGACAGTTGGTGGTGTAGTTCTGGTGACAGTTGGTGGTGTAGTTCTGGTGACAGTTGGTGGTGTAGTTCTGGTGACAGTTGGTGGTGTAGTTATGGTGACAGTTGGGAGAAAGGTTGGGAGGGTTTAAGGAGAGTTTCAAGTAGGGCTACTGCTAGGGAGTAGTGGTAGTGCTAGGGGTAGTGTTGGGGGGTAGGGATAGTGATAGGGGTTGGGGTAGTTGTCGGGGTAGTGGTATGAGTTAGGGTAGTGATAGAGGTTGGGGTGGGGGTGGTGGTGGTAGGGGTGGTGGTTGGGGTAGTGGTAGGAGTTAGGGTAGTGATAGGGTTTGCGGTTGTGATGGGGGTAGTGGCGTATGCCTGGTCGTATCTGGACGGCAGGGGCAGGGAGGTGAGCAGGAGGGGTGGGCTAGGGAGACAGAGATGGGTTCTAAGGCTGAGTGGACGTCGGGGAGACCCCGGATCGGCTCAGATATTCGTTCCCGCTTGTGGCCACGAGTGGAAGTCGCACTGGGTTACCGCGGGCCATGGCGCGGTGCGCCAACCGCTGTTCTACCGCTCCTTGATCTGTTGTCCTTCCCCGCGTGTGTCAAATGTAAAATTCCTGTTCATGTTGACGCGGGTGTTGTTGTTGTTGTTTGTATCAGAGCTGTCCATCAACCCGGCTCTCAACGCGACGCTGATCCCCCCCCACGCCCGCTGCCAGGCCGTCCCCACAGCTGCCGCTTCCGGTAACAAACAAACAGCCCCCTCACAAACAAGCAAACACCCCCCTCACAAACAAGCTAACACCTCGCGAGCTTGGGACATCTCTACGCAGCTCTGATTTCCATTCGTCATTCAAAAGTTGTATTTGTGTGCGATTGCGCGTGAGTGTGTGTGTGTGGAGCGGTTAGCGCGCTGCGCTATGAACCCGGCGACCCGCGTTCGATTCCCGCTTATGGCCACCAACAATTTCTCGGCCTCCCCTAGATCGACTCGGCCTGAAATGAGTACCTGGTGCGGTGTGTAAACATCGGCACTGGGGAAACAAAGGCGGCCAGGCGTGGTGCTGGCCACCCACCACCTCGTGTGCCGTGCCGGCCTTCACAGGTGCTCGCTAACAGCACTTGCCCTAGAAAGTGTGTGAGGGGTACATGGGGGGCATCTCTGTCTCTGTGTTGTTGTTATTACAAAAGCAACCGCGTCGCAGGACAAATAGAAGACGCTGCGCGTATTTTTGTTGGTCCGTATCGTACGTGGATACTGAGGCCTGTCTGTTTACGTGTAGCCTTGATGCGCGCTTGTGTTGATAACGCCGTGTTTGTGTGTGTGTCTGTGTCCCTGCACCCCCATCCCTTTACGTCCACTCTCCATCGCTCTCCATCGCTCTCCTCTCCCCTCGCCTCGTGTGACATCGCGAACCCTCCTCCTCGTCCCGTCTCTTCCTGTTCCTGCTTCCCCTGTTCCACGTCCCATCCCCGTCCTCCCTGCAACATCGCCTCCCTCAATCTCCTCCTCCTGCCTCACCAACGTCCCTCAATCTCCTGCCTCACCAACATCCCCTCCCCGCTCCATCCTCCTCCACGCTCTCCTCCACCCTGGCTCTCGCCGTCCCCCCTTCTCCGCTCTCCGTGTTTCCTCCGCCCACAGAAAGCAGCGCAGTCGGAGGCAGCAGCCAAGCGAGTACTGGAGGCGCAGCAGCCTCTCTCCCCAATGCTTCCTGAGCACACACGCACACACACGCACGCACGCGCGCACACACGCAGCACACGTGTACGCACAAAGACAGACACACACACACACACGTGTACGCACTCAATCCCAGCCCTTAACCAATCCCTCCGTATTGCTCGGTCCGTTCAATGTCGTAGCGTGAAGGGGGGTATGGTTGTGGGAGTCCATGATTAGCCGGGCGGTGGGTGGAGGTGGAGCCGGGGGTGGTGGGGAGGAGTGTGGGGGGGGGCGGGGTGCACGGCGCGAGGTGGGAGGTGTAGTCTTGTTGATATGCCGCCGGCGTTTGCGAAGGGGCCTCCATTGTCCACCGCCACCCTCCGCTCGCACACCGCTCCTCCCCACGCTCGCACACACACAGACACACCTGGAACGCCCCGCTCCCTCCCCTCTCCCTGTGAGCGTGCGTGCGAGCGAGCCGGCGGTGCGGTCGTCATGTAAAGGCGGCGGTGGGGGGGGGGGCGTTGTCACGTGTAGTCGGTCGGAGTGAGACGAGCGCTTTGCTTACCACATGTTGTTCAGTTGTTAACCCAACAGCGGTGAGCAAAGTTTTATTGACGGCGTCGTCCTTGTCTATCATAATAATTATCGTTACCGTTATTAATTATATTTTACCGTTATTATTCCCCCCCCCCCTTCCCGCCCGTTGTTCCGTGCGAGACACAAAAAAACCGAAAGAGCAAAAAGGTGCACAGATAGATCTCGGCTCCCCGAGGAGGAGGAGGGAGGGAGACGCAGGTTTCCCTGCGTTCGGCCGTCGGGCTCAGCTCCGCGCGACGGCAGCAACGGAGCGGCGAGTCGCGTGCGTGTGCGTGCGTGTGGGTATGTGCGTGCGTGTGGGTATGTGCGTGCGTGTGGGTATGTGCGTGTGTGCGTGCATGCGTGCGTGCGTGTGGGTGTGTGCCTGTGGGTGCGTGTGGGTATGTGCGTCGGTGCGTGCGTGTGGGTATGTGGGTATGTGCGTGTGTGCGTGCGTGTGCGTGCCTGTGGGTGCGTGTGGGTATGTGCGTCGGTGCGTGCGTGTGGGTATGTGCGTGAGTGGGTGCCTGTGGGTGCGTGTGGGTATGTGCGTGAGTGGGTGGGTGCGTGCGTGTCTGACGATGTGCGTCTGTGTGGCGGGCGGACAGGACGGAGGGGGGAGGGTGGGAGGCAGGCCGTGTCCATGCATTGGGGTACGTCACTTTCAAGGTGCGTGTCGGAGTGTGTGTCAGTGTGTGTGTTGTCAGCCTGCGTGTGTTGTCAGCCTGCGTGTGTTGTGATCAGTCTCTGTGTGCCGGAGTGCGACTGTCCCGTGTGTTTGTGTCACTTTCAAGGTGTGTGTCGGATGTGTGTGTGTGTGCACGCGTGGGGAGCGGTGAGTGTATTGGTATGTCACCGTGATGGAGTTCGTGGTGGTCCGTGTGTCTCGGGGTATTGGTGTCGGCGTTTGTCTTTAAGTTGCATCGGTGTGTGTGTGGAGCGGTGGTGCGGTGGTTCACGCTACGAACCCGGCGACCCGAGTTCGATTCCCGGCCACAGCCAAACATCAGTGGGCGAGTGTTATCTCAACCGGCCTCGTTGTTTAAAACCTATCGGCACTGGGGAGACGAAGGCTGCCTGCCGGGTGTGGTGCTGGCCACACCACCCAGTCGTGCCCTGTGCCGGCCTTAACAGGTGCTTGCTAACAGCACTTGCCTCAACAGCCGGTGTAGGCTGCACAGGGGATCTTTGTATTTGTTAAGAGAGCGTGTATCTGCTCGTGGTGTGTGTGTGTGTGGTAGGAATGTGTGCGATTGATGAGTGTGTATCCGTGTTGGACCATGTGTGTCAGCGCGTGTATATCACGGTTTATGTGTGTGTCTGGGTGTGTGCGCGCGAGTGTTGAGGTTTCGGTGTTAGTCCACTTAACTGCAGCCACGCGGCCACGCGTGAGTTTTAAACCGTTGCACGTATGTCTCTCTTTACAGAGACGACAAAACGCGCGCGAGAACGCAACGCGCACGTACAAACGCGCACGTACAAACGCGCACGTACACGCACACACTATTTAAAGCTACCCCACGTACACACACACGCAGACTGGGTGCTATAGTCCCGAAAAAACCCCACACGAGTTCCATTCACCCGGACACCGCAGATGAGTTTAGCAGGCCAAGGGCGTGTGGGTGGCGGTGTGGGGGGCAGTGTGGGGGGCAGTGTGGGGGGCGGTGTTGGCTTGGCGGTGTGGGGTGTGCGGTGTGGGGGGCGGTGTTGGCTTGGCGGTGTGGGTGTGGGCAGGGTGGTTGGATCGGCGTGGGGGGGGGCGACGTGCTCCGCTGTGCCCACGGGCACCAGGCACGATCCCAGCGTTGTTTCTTTTTGATTTTTAACCGGGGTTCAGACGGCGCGCTGTGTGGGTGGGGTGGTGGGAGTGGGTGGGTGGAGTGGGTGGAGTGGGTGGGTGGAGTGGGTGGGTGGGAGACGAGACGCCGCCACGCATGCGACCCCCCCCTGCCCGCCTTCCTTTCCTCGCCCCCCGCCGGTAAAGCCGCCGTCACCGCCGCCGCCGTGTCTCCGTTAGTGTCTCTGTTTTTAAATTTCAGGTCTCGTCAAAATATGTTTTGGCGGCGTGTGAAACGAGGGGGGGCTGTTGAAAAACGATCGTAGTTAGAAGGAAGGGATGCACGTGAAAAGCTACGGTGTAATATCGCTCGCACACACACGCAGACACACACACACGCAGACACACGCGCAGACACACACACGCACAGGACCTGCCCCTCACCTCGCAGTCCGTTTTAGTTTGTACAGGTTTTAGTAGTATTATTATTGGTATTGTTATTATTGCTTTTATAATCTGTAAGTTTGAGGGACTTAGAGAGTTAAAGTAAGTATACAATTTACGAATGTGTGTGTGTGTACGTGCGTGTATTTGTGTTGTGTGTGTGTGTATACGAATACTGTCGTGTGTGCTTATTCTGTATATGACTCGTGTGTGCGCGTGCGTGCGTCTGTGTGTATATGAATAGGCTGTGTGTACAAGTGTATGAGTTAAGCATTAGGCCTATGTGTGTGAATGCATACGTATGAATGTGGATATGGTAGCGTCCTATTATGAAATAAGTTTGTAATTTACAGCACGTGGAAGCTTATGTAACGTGTGTGTGTGTGGGGATGTTAATGTGAACGCATGAACAAACCGTGGAGAAGTATGGTCAAATTATTCCCATCACGACGACCCGCACGGCTCTCGGGTGGCGGGGGGGGGGGGCCTCATCCAGCAGTGGATCGGCTCGAGGGACGCACGTGTGTGAACTCGTACGCTGGAAGTAATGAACGCGACGTGTACGGACTGAGCGTGTGTGTGCGCGCGTGGCATTGCGCGCGAGTTCGCGTTGGTCAAGGTTCGGCCTCCGCTGGACAGCTCGACAAGCGAGAGGGGCCCCCCCCCCCCCCTTGTTAGAGGGGAATTATTTGTCCTGTTCTTTCACGCTGGCCAGCGACGCCTTGGAAGAGGTGGAAGTTGCCCACATTTTGCCCCACCGCACCAAGGACCCTGCGGATCGATTGGACACAGCGAGTTCGCGTGCGAACGGTGGCCATCGCGGCCGTCTCGTGCGCGCCCACGAGCCGCGTGCGTTCACGAGCGGCGCGGGGAGAGCGGCGGCGCAGCGGTCGGCGCGCCTCGCAGCGTCACACCAACACCCCGGCGACCCCGGCGACCCGAGTTCGATCTGCCGCTCGCGACCGATCACGGCGGCGGCGGCGCGGATATTTATTGCAGCGGTTTCCGAGGCCATCACCTCGGTCGACTTTGCCTTATAAACGACACGAGTACCCGGTGTTGCGTAAAAATAAAAAGCAAACCCATCGTAGCCGGGGGAGACAAAGGCGGCCGGGGCGTGGCGCCGGCCACAACCGCACCCCCACCACCGCCCCCTCGCTGGGACGCCGCTGCGGCCTTCACAGGGTGGCGCTCGCGGCACTTAGGGGGGGGCCGGCGGTCGCATGGCGGGCGACGCCGTGGGGAGGTGCGAGGTGGCCGTGGCGCTGCGTGCGCGTGGCCTGTGTGGCTGGGCTAGGATGTACGTGCATGTGAGTCAACAGTTACCCCCTGACCTTCGTCCCCCACGCGAGCATTTAAGGAAAAGTACATTAATTCCAATCGACTCCCACCTTCTCGGTTCAGACGCAGGTGTCGCACACACGACACTTTGTTGTACATAAATTCTGTATGTGCAAGCTTCAATTTTTGTAGTTATAAGTTTTATTTCTTCACGTGTTTGGCTGTCAGCTGCTATTAATCCATTTCTCCGTAACTCTTAATATATCTTCTTGAAAGCCCCTGCCCCTTCCCCTGTACATTCTTTTAAAGTTACGAGCGCTTCCCGGCGTAGAGGGGTTCCGCGCTCGTGCTGTGCGATTGTCCCGACGTTTCGCGCCGCGCCGCAGCGAGGGAGAGAGCTGCTGCGTCTCCACCTCCGAACGCCGGCACCGGCGGTGGCAGCACGCGCCGGGCAACTCGACAGTTTAGTTCCTGACGAAGGCTTCCAGCCGCGTGGTGCGAAACGTCGGACGTCGTGCCGTACCGGGGCGCGCGCGCGGCACGACCCGGAGCGCGCATTGGGAGAGGGTCGAGCGACTCCGGTTTGTTTGGGTTCGGAGACTGTTTGGAGCTTCCTAGACCTCGGTTGGGTAGTAATGGCACACAGCGCGATGTGGAACAAGACCCAGACCGGTTTAGTTCACCGGGCAGTTGGTGTTGCCAATTTGAAACCACGGCGGTGGGGGCGGTGGTGGTGGTGGTGGCGGCGGCGATGGCTCTGAAAGTGGAGAGCGTATAGCCGGCACCGCCGAGGTGTGGGGCCTGGGTTCGCACCCAGGTTCCGGCCACCCGTGATTGAAACCGGGTTCTCGAGCGGAGCGAGTCGATGGTCGCAGCCCGGTCGCCGATGACTGCACAATAAAACCCCGTCACATTACATTTGGTGCTGCCCTTAATTCGGCACAATTCCAGTAGGCGAGAATTAAAGCATCGGATTCACGGACTGTCACGGAACGAACCGCGACTCGGTGGGCGGAGCGGGCCGGCAACGCTGGCGACTTGGCGTGGTGGACCGGAGCGGCCACGTGACCAACAAGAAGAAGAAGAAGGGCTCTCGGAGGTAGCTCGGTGATGTCCACTTCCGCGGGTCGTTCTCCAACAGGAAGGGGGCTGCACACTGCTCGGCGAGAATTCCGAATGGTTCCTCGTCCCGTGACGCCGGTCGCGCAATTGCGACTCTCAGAATAGGAATTTTGATCCTGTAGGAATTCGATTGGCTTCCTAAGGCACTTTCGCAGATGCCCAGTCGGCCATGTCGAGGGACGAGACCCGTGGCCGTGCTGAGGATGCGGCAGTGCCCTCCTCCCCCATGGACCCACCGAGACGCCTACCGAACACCAACATCACTTCTCTTTTAAAAAGTGGCACTCCTGCACAGAATTGGGTCCCGTCGTCCTTGTCTCAAGGCGACGAGGGGGCCGCGAGGGCCTCGCCACGTTGGGGACGGAGCCCCGGGGCGTGACGTGCGCGCCTCGTCACGAGGCCGCAGCGGCAGCAGCCGCAGCGCCGCCGCTTCGATTCCTTCTCCCCCGGGGAGCGGCAGTCGACAGCAGCGCGGTGTGCGAGTTGCTCGATCCGCCCCCTGCCCCCTCAGGCCACCCAGCGACCTCTAACCTGGCGATCTGAGCCTCACTAAAACACACACCAGGCGATCTGAGCCTCACTAAAACACACCTCACGGATCATGCTGGCCGCGAAAGCCTTCGGGCGTGTTCAGCGCGGGAGAAACGTGCTCGCCGCGGTGAGGTCTTGAGTGGGCGGGTTAGTGTGAGAACGCCCGCGTCTTCAAGACGTCTTGGCCGAGCGAGGGGGGGGGGGTGTAGAGGGGATACGAAACGCCCTCGAGAGGGGCTCGCGACCTGCTCCTAGTCCAGGGGTCTGCAACTAAAATAATCAGAGCCATGATTCTCGAAGTTGGGTAAAAACTTAACTTAAAGCTTTCGTGACTGCAGGAATTCATCTTCTTTGGGTCTTTCGGTAAAGTCACGTAGATAGGTTCAAAGAAAAAAAAAACGACGTTTCGATCGCACCACAAGTGGTCGTCGTCAGGAAGAGTGCGTCACGAAGCGGTCTTCACAGAGCCGCCGATGCCCTTGGGCGAGCAGTGACGCGAGGTGACCAGTTGCAGGGCCGAAGCTTTGCCGGTGTCCACGTGCAAGCGACGTGGGCTGCCCGCGAGCCTGCCGAGGGCGCCTGTGGAGGTGCACAGCCCCCCCCCCCCACACGCCCCCCTGGCCCTGCACCCACAGAGTCGACGTGACCCTCACGCCCCCCCCCCACTGCAGCTCGCTGCTGGCCACTCGGGCGCCATGGTGGCTGTGAGATGTTAACTCCCTCGCCTGGTGGACAGGAGGTCGTGCGCTGTTCATTCCGGGTTTGCGTGTCTCCCCCCACGGTCGCGTGGAATTGTCTCCGGGTCCTCTGGTTCTCGCCGCTACATTTAGAATCGACATCACGCGTTTCACACGAGGACACGGACACACACACGGAGACACACGGAGACACACGGAGACACGGGCACACGCATGGAGACAACGACACGGAGACACACGGAGACACGGGCACACGCACGGAGACACGGACACACGCGCAGAGACCGAGAGACGGAGATGCTCGCTCCGTGTAAGTGAACAGGGCCGGCCGTGACGAGATGGACGACGGTCCGGGATCGGAACGGAGTGGAGCCAAGGAATTGAACACGTCCAGGGGCGTCCAAGGGGCCTTCCGCCGAGGAGATGGAGCGGGGAAATCGGCTCGCGTGCAGCAGCAGCAGCGGCAGGTGCCCGGCGGGATTGTATCGCTGGATGGCGAGAGGTGGCGGCGACTTGGAGCGGCCTTCAGCAGTGGATCGAGCGCGGTGCTGGCGCGCCGGGTTGGAGTCCCGGACGGGGCTCGTTTCATCCGTGGCGGTGATCCCGAGTCCACACGGCCGCGGGCGAGTCGCTGGCGCGGTGCAGAACAACGCCAGCAGCGGGGAGACAAACACGGCCGAGCGGGGTGCTGACCATCCCCTTGTGGCACATCGTTAAAAACAAAACAACTTCCTCGACCCGATGATGCTGGTTGTGTTCTCGAGCAGCGAAACGACGGTCCCCACGTGACCATTGTTCGCCAACATCGACGCGGGCGGTGTGCTACGAAACAAACATAATAGTAGTTTATCATGTAATAGTTTATGTTGTGTCACCCTTCCTGGCAGTAACACAGGAGGTGTTAAAGATGCTTCGGGCACCAAATGGATTAAAACCTTTTGCAAGGAATAAAGTGTCGCGCTAACCGCACGCGGCGCTCGTGGTGAACATGCGAGCAAGCTCGCGCTCGTCACGTGCTCCGCGTGGAGCTGCGAGCTGATTGGCCAGCACCTTCACTCTCCGCGGGTCGGGCCGCGTCCGCTGCAGGTTCCTTTGTGACGTCACGGCGACGCCGACGTCATCGCCCGAGGGGTGGCCGCTTGGGGCGCCGTGAGTCGCCACGCGGCCAACCGCCTCGCCATTGGCGCTGCTCGGTCACGTGCGCGGTGCGGGCACAGGAAGCCGCTGTATCTGTGTGTGTCTGTGCGTGTGTCTGTGTGTGTGTGTGTCTGTCTGTGTGTGTGTCTGTCTGTGTGTGTGTCTGCCTGTGTGTGTGCTGCTCAGATTTGCCTAAAATATCACTATCATCGTGATGGTGATGAGGCATTTGAGTGACAGGTCGCTGTTTGCTCGGCACGGTGGCCACGCATTCCGACTTGCCCGATGTGCCCGGCACTGCCCAAGGGTCGTGCCCTCTATCGTCGGGCTGTGGCCAGAGCGGGGGGGGGGGGGGGTGCCCCAGTTTCGTGCACTTCAAGTCCACGTGCCACCACCATGATCGTGACCACCACCATGATCGTGATCACCATGATCGTGACCACCACCATGATCGTGATCACCACCATGATCGTGATCACCACCATGATCGTGACCACCACCATGATCGTAATCGCCACCATGATCGTGATCATCGAGTGATTGACTACTCGGGCATGGGATGTCAACCAATCGGCACTCAAGCAGACAAAGATCCCCCGAATAGCCTTAACAGACTGTTGGGGCAAGTGCTGTTGGTGAGCACCTGTGAAGGCCGGCACTGGCACACGAGGGGGTGGGTGAACAGGAGCACGCGCGGCCGCCTTTGTCTCCCCAGTGGCGATGTGGTTTAAGTGGAAATGTATAACGGCCAAATAATGAGAAGGTGCGATGTTTCTCAATGTGGAGGGAAAACCCGGAGGACCCGAAGATAAATCCACGCGACCACGAGGTGAGAGAGAGACGCACAGACTCCAAACACACCGCAGGGGTCGGGATCGAACCCAGGTCCTCTTGCCCACCAGGCGAGGTAGTGAACATCTCCCAGCAGCCGTGGAGCCCGTCTGAACACTCAACACAACGTCTGTGTCGCGACAGGTCGACTGTTTTCTGTGCGAGTCTATGGGGTCTCTATGCGAGTCTATGGGGTCTCTGCGAGTCTGTGTCGGGTCTCCGTGGGTCTCTGTGAGGCTGTTGGTGACTGTGCGAGTCTATTGCGGGTCTCTGTGGGTCTCTGTGAGTCTGTGCGAGTCTACTGCGGGTCTCTGTGGGTCTCTGTGAGTATCTGTGGGTCTCTGTGGGTCTCTGTGAGTCTGTTGGTGTCTGTGAGTCTCTGTGGGTCTCTGTGAGTCTGTTGGTTTCTGTGCGAGCGGTCCGCTCGGCGTCTGGAGCCAGCAGCTGCATTGATGGATTCGTTGTTGCCAGTGCCGGATTAAGCTCGTGCCGGGCCTGTTGCTTTTGTTGTTATAAAGGGGCCCTAATATAAATACGAAAAATACTTAAATATAAACATTATTTAGGTATTTCGGTAAAGCCACGTAGATAGAAAGCTTTAAGTCAAGATAACATTAAAACACATGTTTTACTTGCATAGTAATTTTATTTTTTCATTTGCTATACAGCTATAAAATACGACAAATCGCTAACCTTAAACACCCAGTCGTTCATAAAAGTCGAAGGCGGTATAGTACTATAGTAATAGAGCAAGTGCAGAATCACTGAACCGGAATTGATAGCTTGATAGGATTTAGCGCATGGCCCGTAAGCTACTACATATGTATGCATATATATAGCTACTACATATATGTAGTAGCTATACATGTGCAGCTACTACATATATGTAGTAGCTGCACATGTGCAGCTACTTTTGCTACGAGGAGAATCCGTCACTGGGTGTTGCCGCTCAATTCCTATCCGACCGTCGCGTGAAGACAGAATTGTATTTTTACCATCAAGACATCGCATGCAGTACTCCACTTGCTCCACCTCGCACGCCATCTTAAGACGTGTGATGAAGAAATCCACTGAACTACAACGATAACCTCTGACCTTGTAACCTCTATCCCTGTAACCTCTAAACTTGTAACCTCTGACCTTGTAACCTCTATCCCTGTAACCTCTAAACTTGTAACCTCTGACCTTGTGACCTCTGACCTTGTAACCTTGACGTGTCTACCAAGCAACCGGGGTCCGCGGAGAGGAAAGCAGCGACGCCGATCGCTCCCTGCCCAGCTACCGTCACGTGACGCGATGCCCATTACAACCAAGTCGGTCAGTCTGGGCGTGTCTGTGTGTGTCTGTGTGTGTGTCTGTGTGTCTGTGCGTATGTGTGTGTCTGTGCGTGTCTGTGTGTGTGTCTGTTCGTGTCTGTGCGTGTCTGTGTCTGTGCGTGTGAGCAGTCATTACCCAGCCCAGGCAGGCTGGGTCGTGTAGCCCGCATGCCCGGCTACAGCATGCCCGGCTACAGCATGCCCGGCTACAGCATGCCCGGCTACAGCATGCCCGGCTACAGCATGCCCGGCTACAGCATGCCCGGCTACAGCATGCCCGGCTACAGCATGCCCGGCTACAGCTTCTGTTCAGCTGGATAGAGGTGGGGGCTACATGGGCGCGGCACGGGCTGGAGAAGAGATGGAGTGATGGGTGAGTGGGTGAGTGACACGGGCTGGAGAAGAGATGGAGTGATGGGTGAGTGGGTGAGTGACACGGGCTAGAGAAGAGATGGAGTGATGGGTGAGTGGGTGAGTGACACGGGCTAGAGAAGAAATGGAGTGATGGGTGAGTGACACGGGCTAGAGAAGAGATGGAGTGATGGGTGAGTGACACGGGCTAGAGAAGAGATGGAGTGATGGGTGAGTGGGTGAGTGACACGGGCTAGAGAAGAGAAGAGATGGAGTGATGGGTGAGTGGGTGAGTGACACGGGCTAGAGAAGAAATGGAGTGATGGGTGAGTGACACGGGCTAGAGAAGAGATGGAGTGATGGGTGAGTGGGTGAGTGACACGGGCTAGAGAAGAGAAGAGATGGAGTGATGGGTGAGTGGGTGAGTGACACGGGCTAGAAAAGAGATGGAGTGATGGGTGAGTGGGTGAGTGACACGGGCTAGAGAAGAGAAGAGATGGAGTGATGGGTGAGTGGGTGAGTGACACGGGCTAGAGAAGAGAAGAGATGGAGTGATGGGTGAGTGGGTGAGTGACATGGGCTAGAAAAGAGATGGAGTGATGGGTGAGTGGGTGAGTGACACGGGCTAGAGAAGAGATGGAGTGATGGGTGAGTGGGTGAGTGACACGGGCTAGAGAAGAGATGGAGTGATGGGTGAGTGGGTGAGTGACACGGGCTAGAGAAGAGATGGAGTGATGGGTGAGTGGGTGAGTGACACGGGCTGGAGAAGAGATGGAGTGATGGGTGAGTGGGTGAGTGACACGGGCTAGAGAAGAGATGGAGTGATGGGTGAGTGGGTGAGTGACACGGGCTAGAGAAGAAATGGAGTGATGGGTGAGTGACACGGGCTAGAGAAGAGATGGAGTGATGGGTGAGTGGGTGAGTGACACGGGCTAGAGAAGAGAAGAGATGGAGTGATGGGTGAGTGGGTGAGTGACACGGGCTGGAGAAGAGATGGAGTGATGGGTGAGTGGGTGAGTGACACGGGCTAGAAAAGAGATGGAGTGATGGGTGAGTGGGTGAGTGACACGGGCTAGAGAAGAGAAGAGATGGAGTGATGGGTGAGTGGGTGAGTGACACGGGCTAGAGAAGAGAAGAGATGGAGTGATGGGTGAGTGGGTGAGTGACATGGGCTAGAAAAGAGATGGAGTGATGGGTGAGTGGGTGAGTGACACGGGCTAGAGAAGAGATGGAGTGATGGGTGAGTGACACGGGCTGGAGAAGAGATGGAGTGATGGGTGAGTGGGTGAGTGACACGGGCTAGAGAAGAGATGGAGTGATGGGTGAGTGGGTGAGTGACACGGGCTAGAGAAGAGATGGAGTGATGGGTGAGTGGGTGAGTGACACGGGCTAGAAAAGAGATGGAGTGATGGGTGAGTGACACGGGCTGGAGAAGAGATGGAGTGATGGGTGAGTGGGTGAGTGACATGGGCTAGAAAAGAGATGGAGTGATGGGTGAGTGGGTGAGTGACACGGGCTAGAGAAGAGATGGAGTGATGGGTGAGTGACACGGGCTGGAGAAGAGATGGAGTGATGGGTGAGTGGGTGAGTGACACGGGCTAGAGAAGAGATGGAGTGATGGGTGAGTGGGTGAGTGACACGGGCTAGAGAAGAGATGGAGTGATGGGTGAGTGGGTGAGTGACACGGGCTAGAGAAGAGAAGAGATGGAGTGATGGGTGAGTGGGTGAGTGACACGGGCTAGAAAAGAGATGGAGTGATGGGTGAGTGGGTGAGTGACACGGGCTAGAGAAGAGATGGAGTGATGGGTGAGTGGGTGAGTGACACGGGCTAGAGAAGAGATGGAGTGATGGGTGAGTGGGTGAGTGACACGGGCTAGAGAAGAGATGGAGTGATGGGTGAGTGACACGGGCTAGAGAAGAGATGGAGTGATGGGTGAGTGGGTGAGTGACACGGGCTAGAGAAGAGATGGAGTGATGGGTGAGTGGGTGAGTGACACGGGCTAGAGAAGAGATGGAGTGATGGGTGAGTGGGTGAGTGACACGGGCTAGAGAAGAGATGGAGTGATGGGTGAGTGGGTGAGTGACACGGGCTGGAGAAGAGATGGAGTGATGGGTGAGTGGGTGAGTGACACGGGCTAGAGAAGAGATGGAGTGATGGGTGAGTGGGTGAGTGACACGGGCTGGAGAAGAGATGGAGTGATGGGTGAGTGGGTGAGTGACACGGGCTAGAGAAGAGATGGAGTGATGGGTGAGTGGGTGAGTGACACGGGCTAGAGAAGAGATGGAGTGATGGGTGAGTGGGTGAGTGACACGGGCTAGAAAAGAGATGGAGTGATGGGTGAGTGGGTGAGTGACACGGGCTAGAGAAGAGATGGAGTGATGGGTGAGTGGGTGAGTGACACGGGCTAGAAAAGAGATGGCGTGATGGGTGAGTGGGTGAGTGACACGGGCTAGAGAAGAGATGGAGTGATGGGTGAGTGGGTGAGTGACACGGGCTAGAGAAGAGATGGAGTGATGGGTGAGTGGGTGAGTGACACGGGCTAGAAAAGAGATGGAGTGATGGGTGAGTGGGTGAGTGACACGGGCTAGAGAAGAGATGGAGTGATGGGTGAGTGACACGGGCTAGAAAAGAGATGGAGTAATGGGTGAGTGAGTGAGTGACACGGGCTAGAGAAGAGATTGAGTGATGGGTGAGTGGGTGAGTGACACGGGCTAGAAAAGAGATGGAGTGATGGGTGAGTGGGTGAGTGACACGGGCTAGAGAAGAGATGGAGTGATGGGTGAGTGACACGGGCTAGAAAAGAGATGGAGTAATGGGTGAGTGGGTGAGTGACACGGGCTAGAGAAGAGATGGAGTGATGGGTGAGTGGGTGAGTGACACGGGCTAGAGAAGAGATGGAGTGATGGGTGAGTGGGTGAGTGACACGGGCTAGAGAAGAGATGGAGTGATGGGTGAGTGGGTGAGTGACATGGGCTAGAGAAGAGATGGAGTGATGGGTGAGTGGGTGAGTGACACGGGCTAGAGAAGAGATGGAGTGATGGGTGAGTGGGTGAGTGACACGGGCTAGAGAAGAGATGGAGTGATGGGTGAGTGGGTGAGTGACACGGGCTAGAGAAGAGATGGAGTGATGGGTGAGTGGGTGAGTGACACGGGCTAGAAAAGAGATGGAGTGATGGGTGAGTGGGTGAGTGACACGGGCTAGAGAAGAGATGGAGTGATGGGTGAGTGGGTGAGTGACACGGGCTAGAGAAGAGATGGAGTTATGGGTGAGTGGGTGAGTGACACGGGCTAGAAAAGAGATGGAGTGATGGGTGAGTGGGTGAGTGACACGGGCTGGAGAAGAGATGGAGTGATGGGTGAGTGGGTGAGTGACACGGGCTAGAGAAGAGATGGAGTGATGGGTGAGTGGGTGAGTGACACGGGCTAGAGAAGAGATGGAGTGATGGGTGAGTGGGTGAGTGACACGGGCTAGAGAAGAGATGGAGTGATGGGTGAGTGGGTGAGTGACACGGGCTGGAGAAGAGATGGAGTGATGGGTGAGTGGGTGAGTGACACGGGCTAGAGAAGAGATGGAGTGATGGGTGAGTGGGTGAGTGACACGGGCTAGAGAAGAGATGGAGTGATGGGTGAGTGGGTGAGTGACACGGGCTAGAAAAGAGATGGAGTGATGGGTGAGTGGGTGAGTGACACGGGCTAAAAAAGAGATGGAGTGATGGGTGAGTGGGTGAGTGACACGGGCTAGAAAAGAGATGGAGTGATGGGTGAGTGGGTGAGTGACACGGGCTAGAGAAGAGATGGAGTGATGGGTGAGTGGGTGAGTGACACGGGCTAGAGAAGAGATGGAGTGATGGGTGAGTGGGTGAGTGACACGGGCTAGAGAAGAGATGGAGACGCGTCCGCTCTGGGCTCAACATTTTCAACGGCATAATTTTATTATGCACCCGATGACCCCCAGGACGACCGCAATAGTTCCAATGACCACCCCGGCCACGGTCCCAGCGCTCCACCCGCTGCTCACGCCAAGGGCGATCACGGACGCCACGGCGGCTGCACCGTCAACGACGCCGCGGTCGTGAGGGTCATCCGACGCGCGGCTGTTGTTTGCATTCGGTCGAAGGGGCTCGGTCGAATTGACTTGAGCCGCTGCAACAAGAAGAATAACATTTAGGCCTCGGCAAGGTAAGGCAATTTACCCTTTTTACCGGGTACAAGGGTGAAGGGTGAAGGTGTCGACATGCCGAGGGGTAAGGTAAAGGGTCGGGTAAAGGTAGCGCGAAAGTATTACCCGGTAAATACGGTACCTAGTTTACCGCTCGCTCCGTGGCTCAGTCCGTGGCCAACATTTAAAATTGGAATCATCGAGAGTATTCTAGACTAGCTTTACTAGCCGGCTTCGCCCGGGACTTGGATTATTGTATTGGACAAATACACGGCCTACGCGGAGGGTGGGGGGGGGGGGATGCATGACGTCAGCAGGTACACTGCGTGACGCTGCCGCATGCGGGTGACATCACAGATGTGACATCACTGCTTACTTGCCGTGCAAAATGTATCCATTATTGCGCCCCCCCTCCCCAAAATACAAAAGTCTATTTTTATACTTTTTGCATTGTATAGAGTCTGGAAGCTGTCCACATGCCAACATTTCAAGTTTGTTGCATGTTGGGAAGTATGCTAAACATTTCGAATAGACACATTCACAAATTTCTCTTTTATATACAGGATAGAGCCCTGCCAGGCCTACCGCTATTATGATGCTACCTGCATGGGGTGGCCAACTGCCTTCGTTATTTCAGGATCGTCCTCTTTTCGAGGCAGCTCACCTGGGACATCTGTAAGTCTACCTGGGAGATATAGATCCTGGCTTTGTCGGTGGCATGAGGGGGCTGCAGTCACTCAGAGCGGTGCGTTGACCTGCAGGTCTCTCCCTCGTGCGCTACCGTGGGGTGTTCCTCTTCCTTGTGCCGTGATGCCTCCCCGTTGTGCCTCGGAGGCGCTAACCCGAGCATGCTTCCCAGGAAGTGGAGAATGTTGAGAGTGTTTGAGAATTATCCTTAATCGAGGTTGTTTTGGGTTATATCGAGTAAATATAAATGCGTCGTAATTACCGGCGAAACGTCACGGCTACTTGAATTATAAATGTTGTAGTGAGGTCACTCTCCAACACACAACCGGTGTGTGGCTGTACTTGTACACTACACTAAACACTACACTACTATACACTACACTATACACTACTATACACTACACTGCGATACACTACACTATACACTACACTTCTATACACTACACTACTATATACTACACTATACACTACACTATACACGACACTATACACTACACTATATATGACACTATACACTACTATATACTACACTATACACTATACTACGATTGTAAATGCCGTAGTGGGTTTACTCTCTAACACATAACCAGTGCGTGGCTGCACTCTGAACTAATTGGCATATTTTGTTTCCGTGAAAAAACTTACTAATTGACTGTGTCGGGTGGTGGCGGCTTTAACAACGCAATTATATCTATGCTATCGAACCAAACCCCCCTCGATTATGGATAATATTGGTCGCGACAGCCCCCTACTACGACCACTGCCACGTGTTCAACTGCTTGAGAATTCGACTTCTTGTAAGAGTGACCCACACGGAGGTTTGTGTCACAGCAGAGGGGAAGCACAAGCTGGGCCTCGGGACCACGTGAGGACGCTGTGCTCACAGTCGCTTTAAGCGTCACTAAAAGTGAGCACTGAATACCAACTTGCTCTGCCCCTAGGCGTCTTCCGCCTGCGAGGAGGCAGTCGAGAGAGGCGGTTGCGAGCAACCAAAACAACTGTGGGACACAAAGCGAAAGGCCGAGAGATGCGCGCTGGGAATGAAAATCCGAGAGGCAGAAAGGGGAACGCGACGGGAGACGGAGCGATGGAATCGGCTTGCGTGCAGCAGCGTGCTCAGTGGACTATTTACATCGCAGGATCGTGAGTAGCGGCGACGGCTTGGGGAGGCCTCCATCCAGCAGTGGACTGATCCCGGTCGATGATGACCGGTTGACATCTGTGGGTCAAACAAATGAAGTTAACGCAGTCGACGATGATCGTGGCTATGGAGTTTATGAAGCCGATGCTGCTGCTAGTGATGATCACTTATCAGGCTCAAATGCGGTGTTTGAACATCGCCACTGGGGAGACAAAGGCGGCCGGGCGTGGTGCTGGCCGCCCACCCCCTCGCGTGCCACAGTCCCAGCCTTCACAGGTGTCGCTGCTACTACTGCTGCTACTGCTCCTGTTGCTGCTGTTACTTATTCTACTGCTACTCATACTACTGTAACGACTCCGGACTCGAGCTGTAGAGGTTAATTTTATTGCACGTGACGTGGCTTAGGACCGCGTCGTCACGAGATAACGCCGACCTGGAGACCGCGTGGACCAGCAGACAGCGGTGACGGACCGAGTCCCTCTCGACAGCCTCGAGCTCCCCTTCTTTTCCTGCTTTTATCCTCCTGGATTCTCTGAGGAGATTTCCCCAGCTGCCTCTTTTGGACACTGGCGAATTTCCCAACCAAGAACCTCTAGGGAATTTCGCAACCCAAGATCCTCCAGCCTCGCTGACACCCTTTCTTTACATCGAGACTTGCTGATACAGTCTTTACACTACTGCTGCTAATACTACTGATACTGCTGCTGAGACTACTGCTGCTGCTCCTGATACTGCTGCTACTGCTGCTGTCTGACTCCCCACAGGGGGAGCAGGGCCACGCGGTCGAGTGGAACATCGCCAAAGGCGCTTCTCACAGAGTGTTCACAGAATGTTCACGTGCACAGAGTATTCACTGTGTGCTCACTGAGTGTTCACAGTGTTCACAGTGTGCTCACAGAGTGTCCACTGCACAATTGACCATTCCCATCCCGCCCCTGCTCACTCGGCCAATCATCGACAGGCGGCACCAACCGGTGACACAGCCGCTCTGGGCTGGGCGACTGGAACCATTTTTGGTGGCCACGCGGATCTCTTATCCCCACGCCAGAGTCGTGGCACGACAAATGACCCTGCGGTGGTGGTGATGGGCACTCGCCACAGCCCCTGCCACTGCACCCACCGCTCACTGCAGAAGATGTCACCACCCGCAAGGCTTTTGTGCTGTGAATGAAATCCTCCTGGGCTTGAGGCTGCTCCGGCGCGTGGCTGTTGTTTGCATTCGGTCGAAGGGGCTCGGTCGAATTGACTTGAGCCGCTGCAAGAAGAAGAAGAATGACATTGTCAGTGTTTGTTCTGCCTCATGGCTGCTGTGGGGGTGTGTGTACACAGGAATTTCCTGTATGGATGTTGAGTTTGGTCACGTGACTAGGAAGTTACGATTAAAGATTCTCTCAGCCACGCGGCGGGGTGTCAGCCATTACGCAGAGTACAAAATGGAGGCACAAATAGCGTCTCAATGAAGACAGGTGCAACTGTTCATTGTGGGACTTTAAGAAGCATTGTCTGTAAGTTCGTTTATGTTTTTATAATACTAGGAATGCGGTTATAATGTTATAATGGCTGTTACAATGCTGAAAATGCCTTCATATTACTGTTAAATTGTAAGATAAATATGAGGCATAGTTAACAACGAAGCCTGCCACTTGCCTTATTGTGAATATTACTTGTAATTGAATAAGTCGAGTCAGACTTGTACCCATGTAACCTTATTGCGATCTTGAGAGCAAGGATGACGAAATATCTCATCCACAGTTCAGTGTTATGTGTAGTGCTGTACATTTAGGCTGCAGTATGGTGATTACACGATGTGCCCTTATTTAACACAGTAGCTTATTGTCTTGTATAGCGATTCAGTACGAATGTAGGTGCCTGGTCCATCCAGGATCTATTGTTGAGTTTCATGTTATCTAAGACAATGTTATGATGCCGTAGTGTTCATTCATTCTGTTGATATTTCCAAGTATTAACAGATGCTGTATTTGTGATGTGTTTTTTCATCAGTGTTACCTCGTTCAATTCATTAAATACGTGTGGAGTAGGATGTTCACCCTGGCTCTGAAGGTTTATTGAACCAGAGGTTATCTACTCGGATGGTTGTGCAACACAGCGCACAGCGAGGCCGAGACAGTGTTTGTCTCCCACACATCTGTAACTCTACAGGATAGTGCCCTGCCAGGCCTACCGCTATTACGATGCTACCTGCATGGGGTTGCCAACTGCCTTCGTTATTTCAGGATCGTCCTCTTGTCGAGGCAGCTCACCTGGGACATCTGTAAGTCTACCTGGGAGATATAGATCCTGGCTTTGTCGGTTGCTTGATGGGGCTGCAGTCACTCAGAGCGGTGCATTGACCTGCAGGTCTCTCCTTCGTGCGCTACCGTGGGGTGTTCCTCTTCCTCGTGCCGTGATGCCTCCCCGTTGTGCCTCGGAGGCGCTAACCCGAGCATGCTTCCCAGGAAGTGGAGAATGCTGAGAGTGTTTGAGAATTATCCATAATCGAGGTTGTTTTGGGTTATCTCGAGTAAATATAAACGCGTCATAACTGCCCACACAGAGCTTTGTGTTTGTGACAAAGGGAACACGTGGGGGTCTCCCGCTAAGAGACGGAGCGATGGAATCGGTTCGCGTGCAGCAGCGTGCTCGGTGGACTATTTACATCGCAGGATCGTGAGTGACGGCGACGGTTTGGGGAGGCCTCCATCCAGCAGTGGACTGATCCCGGTCGATGATGACCGGTTGACATCTGTGGGTCAAACAAATGAAGTTAACGCAGTCGACGATGATCGTGGCTATGGAGTTTATGAAGCCGATGCTGCTGCTAGTGATGATCACTTATCAGGCTCAAATGCGGTGTTTGAACATCGCCACTGGGGAGACAAAGGCGGCCGGGCGTGGTGCTGGCCGCCCACCCCCTCGCGTGCCACAGTCCCAGCCTTCACAGGTGTCGCTGCTACTACTGCTGCTACTGCTCCTGTTGCTGCTGTTACTTATTCTACTGCTACTCATACTACTGTAACGACTCCGGACTCGAGCTGTAGAGGTTAATTTTATTGCACGTGACGTGGCTTAGGACCGCGTCGTCACGAGATAACGCCGACCTGGAGACCGCGTGGACCAGCAGACAGCGGTGACGGACCGAGTCCCTCTCGACAGCCTCGAGCTCCCCTTCTTTTCCTGCTTTTATCCTCCTGGATTCTCTGGGGAGATTTCCCCAGCTGCCTCTTTTGGACACTGGCGAATTTCCCAACCAAGAACCTCTAGGGAATTTCGCAACCCAAGATCCTCCAGCCTCGCTGACACCCTTTCTTTACATCGAGACTTGCTGACACAGTCTTTACACTACTGCTGCTAATACTACTGATACTGCTGCTGCTGAGACTACTGCTGCTGCTCCTGATACTGCTGCTACTGCTGCTGTCTGACTCCCCACAGGGGGAGCAGGGCCACGCGGTCGAGTGGAACATCGCCAAAGGCGCTTCTCACAGAGTGTTCACAGAATGTTCACGTGCACAGAGTATTCACTGTGTGCTCACTGAGTGTTCACAGTGTTCACAGTGTGCTCACAGAGTGTCCACTGCACAATTGACCATTCCCATCCCGCCCCTGCTCACTCGGCCAATCATCGACAGGCGGCACCAACCGGTGACACAGCCGCTCTGGGCTGGGCGACTGGAACCATTTTTGGTGGCCACGCGGATCTCTTATCCCCACGCCAGAGTCGTGGCACGACAAATGACCCTGCGGTGGTGGTGATGGGCACTCGCCACAGCCCCTGCCACTGCACCCACCGCTCACTGCAGAAGATGTCACCACCCGCAAGGCTTTTGTGCTGTGAATGAAATCCTCCTGGGCTTGAGGCTGCTCCGGCGCGTGGCTGTTGTTTGCATTCGGTCGAAGGGGCTCGGTCGAATTGACTTGAGCCGCTGCAAGAAGAAGAAGAATGACATTGTCAGTGTTTGTTCTGCCTCATGGCTGCTGTGGGGGTGTGTGTACACAGGAATTTCCTGTATGGATGTTGAGTTTGGTCACGTGACTAGGAAGTTACGATTAAAGATTCTCTCAGCCACGCGGCGGGGTGTCAGCCATTACGCAGAGTACAAAATGGAGGCACAAATAGCGTCTCAATGAAGACAGGTGCAACTGTTCATTGTGGGACTTTTAGAAGCATTGTCTGTAAGTTCGTTTATGTTTTTATAATACTAGGAATGCGGTTATAATGTTATAATGGCTGTTACAATGCTGAAAATGCCTTTATATTACTGTTAAATTGTAAGATAAATATGAGGCATAGTTAACAACGAAGCCTGCCACTTGCCTTATTGTGAATATTACTTGTAATTGAATAAGTCGAGTCAGACTTGTACCCATGTAACCTTATTGCGATCTTGAGAGCAAGGATGACGAAATATCTCATCCACAGTTCAGTGTTATGTGTAGTGCTGTACATTTAGGCTGCAGTATGGTGATTACACGATGTGCCCTTATTTAACACAGTAGCTTATTGTCTTGTATAGCGATTCAGTACGAATGTAGGTGCCTGGTCCATCCAGGATCTATTGTTGAGTTTCATGTTATCTAAGACAATGTTATGATGCCGTAGTGTTCATTCATTCTGTTGATATTTCCAAGTATTAACAGATGCTGTATTTGTGCTGTGTTTTTTCATCAGTGTTACCTCGTTCAATTCATTAAATACGTGTGGAGTCGGATGTTCACCCTGGCTCTGAAGGTTTATTGAACCAGAGGTTATCTACTCGGATGGTTGTGCAACACAGCGCACAGCGAGGCCGAGACAGTGTTTGTCTCCCACACATCTGTAACTCTACAGGATAGTGCCCTGCCAGGCCTACCGCTATTACGATGCTACCTGCATGGGGTTGCCAACTGCCTTCGTTATTTCAGGATCGTCCTCTTGTCGAGGCAGCTCACCTGGGACATCTGTAAGTCTACCTGGGAGATATAGATCCTGGCTTTGTCGGTTGCTTGATGGGGCTGCAGTCACTCAGAGCGGTGCATTGACCTGCAGGTCTCTCCTTCGTGCGCTACCGTGGGGTGTTCCTCTTCCTCGTGCCGTGATGCCTCCCCGTTGTGCCTCGGAGGCGCTAACCCGAGCATGCTTCCCAGGAAGTGGAGAATGCTGAGAGTGTTTGAGAATTATCCATAATCGAGGTTGTTTTGGGTTATCTCGAGTAAATATAAACGCGTCATAACTGCCCACACAGAGCTTTGTGTTTGTGACAAAGGGAACACGTGGGGGTCTCCCGCTAAGAGACGGAGCGATGGAATCGGTTCGTGTGCAGCAGCGTGCTCGGTGGACTATTTACATCGCAGGATGGTGAGTGACGGCGATGGCTTGGGGAGGCCTCCATCCAGCAGCGGACTGATCTCGGTCGATGATGACCGGTTGACATCTGTGGGTCAAACAAACAAAGTTAACGCAGTCGACGATGATCATGGCTACCAAGCTGATGATGCCGATGCTGCTGCTAGTGATGATAACGTATCAGGCTCAAATACGGTGTTTAAACATCGCCACTGGGGAGACAAAGGCGGCCGGGCGTGGTGCTGGCCACCCACCCCCTCGCGTGCCACAGTCCCAGCCTTCACATGTATCGCTGCTACTCGCTAACAGCACTTGCCCCAAAAAGTCTGTGAAGGCTACACGGGGGAATTTTGCGTTGTCTCCTATTATGCTAATGAAGACCCAGCCCAGCAGCAGCACCTCGTCAGTAGCCCCGCCCCCTACGCGACACCTCGTCAGTAGCCCCGCCCCCTACGCGACACCTCGTCAGTAGCCCCGCCCCCTACGCGACACCTCGTCAGTGTCACGGTGTGTGACGTCACTCGCCGTGGAAGTCTCCGTGGGTGGAGACGCTCAGATCGGGAGTCGTCGCGGAAAGCCCCGGCGAGTTGGTCCCAGCTGGTCGCGACAGACAGAATAGAAGTTTGTTTGTGTCGTGAATAGATACACGTGTCGTTAAACCCGCAAACCACTCGACACAGCCAATCAGTGAGGTTTGTCACGTACACTCAATGTGCGAATTAGTTCCTCAACCACCCACTCACCTACCCTACTGACTCACGCTCCCAACAAATCCACTCACCCAACCACTCACCCAACTAATTCGCTCGCTGAATCACCCACTCACCGATCCACTCACTCACCCAATATCGCACTCACCCATATACCCACTCACCTATCCATTGACTCACCCATTCACCCACTTACCTGTCAATTCACTCACCCATACACTCACTTACCTATCCATTCACTCACCCATACACCCACTCACCTATCCATTGACTCACCCACACACCCACTCACCTACCCATTGACTCACCCACACACCCACTCACCTATCCATTGACTCACTCACACACCCACTCACCTATCCATTCACTCACCCATACACCCACTCACCTATCCATTGACTCACCCATACACCCACTCACCTATCCACTCACTCACCCATACACCCACTCACCTACCCATTGACTCATCCATACAACCACTCACCTATCCACTCACTCACCCATACACCCACTCACCTACCCATTGACTCACCCACACACCCACTTACCTATCCACTCACTCACCCATACACCCACTCACCTATCCACTCACCCCTCCGCCCCGACACTTCCCTAACGCTGCTCCACTTTGGAGCTCCCTCCCACGCGCTCTGCCCCCACACTCGTCGATTCACGTCGCTCCGTTCACGCGACACTCACGCTCATCCGTGAACACCGTCAGCAAGAGATGTGTGGTGCTGCCCGCTTGCCCTTCTGGGCATTTGAGCCCCTGCTCAGCGACTCTCTGATGATGGTTGCTGGAGTTGCAACCGAAACGTCGTATTCTATTATTATTTTATTTTCTACGTGACTTTACCGAAAGAACCAAAGCGTGACTCTTTGTGTGTTTATCTTCTTGGTTCTTTCGGTAAAGTCACGTAGAAGGGAAGTAATAAAATAATACAAATAAAACATAATAAAATAATTCTCACGTAGAAGGGAAGTAATAAAATAATAAAAATAAAACATAATAAAATAATTCTCACGTAGAAGGGAAGTAATAAAATAATAAAATTATAAAACATAATTAAATGTTTTATTATTTTATTACTTATTACTTCCCTTCTACGTGAGTTTACCGACAGAACCAAGAAGATGAATCCCTGCAGTCACGAAAGCTTTAAATCGAAATTTGTGTTTTTAGTTTGTTGAGTGTCGTCCTTCCCTCGCGCCTCCGATCAGCACGGTTGGCTACGTACGGTGCAAACGAAGTTCAACGTGCATGCAACTCTATAAATACATCTCATCGACTTGTCGAGACACACAGGCGACGAGATCGTCTCTGTCGCTCGTCAGGTGACCGCACAGATGGCTGCAGCGACTTCAAATCGTCCGACACAAGGAACCTCGACAAGTGTTCAGTCTTCAGAAATAAATCAACATCACACTGACGTTAAGAAAAGAAGCCTACACTGGTTACCTATCAAGGACAACATACATTTATACATAATCTTGCTCGCGTATAAAGGATCACGGCGCCAGGCTCCACCGTGCATCGCAACCCGTCCTAGGGATCAATCAAACCCGGCAGATCTCCTCGCTATCAAACCCCAACACTGCTCCCAACACCAACCATGAGCGTTGCCGGTCATCCCCATTCTCATCATTCTCAATTATTCTCATCCTCATTCTCATCCTCATTCTCACCTCATTCATTCTCATCCTCATTCTCATCATCCTCATCCTCATTCGCAGCCGCCACGCCTCTTGAATGACCTCCCCGACACGACAACGCTCCATCGACTCCATCACCACCACGTTCCAATGCCAACTCAGATCCCACCGCTCGCTCCGCTACTGAAGTTGACTGGCAACCTCATCGCTCGTGCATTGACGAGGATGGTGGTGGTGATGGTGGTAAGGAATTATTTAAAACATTTTTTTTTTAAACGGACATTATACTTTATACAATGAATGTTGCTGAATTCTCGTTTCCGTGTGTTCCATGCCGTGGCGCCTTGGATGTCACAGCCGTGCGGGAAAGGTCCCACGTGGCAATTGCAACAACATCGACTTGAGCAATGGTGGCAGCAGCAACGGCCAGGCCACGTGCAGGTGTCGCTGCACCGCAGCGGAAGAACGTCCCGCTCGTGAGATCGTTCATCGCACGGCGAGCGGAGAAAGCCCAAAGTGACATTTAAAGAAACGAGTTGTGTTTAAACTGTGGCGACTATCGTCGTGATACCTTCCCATATCGCTTCGCGTCGTATCGTCAAGAAGGACATGAGCCGCCGTGGATGTCACCGCCGTACCTGCGTGGGCCACGGCGACCAGAGCCAGCCATGTGAGGTGGAGCATCGGTCCCTGCATGCGAGCCAGCCGGGTTCCAGAGGACGGAGGTTGAATGTTTGGACGTTCGGCATCGTAAGCAGAGTTTATGTACACGAGAAGGGCGGGGTTCGCCAATATAACGATATCCAACAACACAATACACGCCTCAAGAAAAAGTTAAATGTGAAATCTGTCAGATCCCGACATTTATAGCAGCAAATGAGTCACTCACGTGCCTCAATTTGACTCACGTGCCTGCTATAAAGCCAAACGTCATTCATTTTTGTGGTTTTGACCTGGTTATGATTAATTTGATGTAGAATTTCCTCTTTCTTGTTTTTCACTCTCCCGCACACTCCCCTTGCCACCGCCAATTCTACCGTCCCATTGTGATGTCGTCGCCTTGTCACGACACCAGGAATCCGCTGGGAACTCCGACGGCAGAGCCAGCCGTGGCAACGGATATGACAGAGCTGCCTCTGAGATCCCTTCAAGTAACATCTTGAACAAGCCACAATACTTGATTTAACTCACACTTTGTTTTACCTTAGCAGGTAGGCCCACGGAACTGTGTAGCTCTGTTTCAGAAGCGACCTGGCCACAAATGGCAGCTCAACGACAGTGGCTCATCACGTGGACATCTCTCGCAGCTTGGACGCGTGGCGACGTTCATTCTAATTGTGAAGGGCGGGAGGGGGAACCGGAGGTCCTGGACAAAAGACCACGCCACCACGAGGAGGACACGCAGACTCCAAATATCACAGTCAGAATATTGATACTGGAGCAATCCCATGAGCTGTAAAGCCCTTTTCACAGATGTCCAGTCGGGGTGGGTAAGACCGTAACGACAACAAACAGTACAAAACATGATGGTAGTGCGTGTACTATCACATTGTATATGCACTACTGTCATAATACTAGTGCAGATATACAACAGGCGTCAGGGTCGGGATCGAACCCACGACCTCCTGTATACCAGGCGAGGGAGTCAACATCTCCTGGCCCCTCCTCACTGTTCAGTTCCCATCAGTCGAGGGCCTTGGCACGCTGCCAATGATGCCCCAGGAACATCTCCCACATTCACTCTGCGTCTCAACAAGTTTGTGACTGAACGTCTACGACTGGACGACACCCCGCCGACTGTCGTTGTTCCTCCACAATGCAGCTCCAGCCCAAAGGTCCCACAACCACCACCACCCACCACCACCACCACCCACCACCACCCACCACCACCGTCTGTGGTGAACCGGTGAACATTCCCATGCCAGGGTCAAGGGCGGTGGAGACCAACTTCGGGTGGGCTCCAGAGGCGCCGCACCAAAGACTGGGACACCCACGGCAGGAGAGGACAAGCACAACACAAAGAGTATCCCCGCCGCATAAAGTTCTACAGACTTCAGGGGCAAGTGTTGTTAGCGAGCACCTGATGAAGGCTGCCTTTGTCTCCAGATACTCATTTGAGGCTGAGTCGACCAAGGGGAGGACCAAGACCGCTGCAGATAATCGTCACTGGTGGTGGCCATTCGTGGGAATCGAACTCCGGCTGCCGGATCCGTAGCGCAGCGCGCTAACCACGACACTACTGCTCCCTGTCGTGGAGATCAAACACACACTCACACACCCACTCACACACACACACCCACTCACACAGCCACTCACACACACACACCCACTCACACACCCACTCACACAGCCACTCACACACACACACCCACTCACACACCCACTCACACACCCACTCACACAGCCACTCACACACACACACCCACTCACACACCCACTCACACACACACACCCACTCACACACCCACTCACACACCCACTCACACACCCACTCACACAGCCACTCACACACACACCCACTCACACACCCACTCACACACCCACTCACACACACACACCCACTCACACACACCCACCCACTCACACATCCACTCACACACCCACTCACACACACACTCACACACCCACTCACACACACACACCCACTCACACACACACACCCACTCACACACCCACTCACACATCCACTCACACACACACACCCACTCACACACACCCACCCACTCACACATCCACTCACACACACACACCCACTCACACATCCACTCACACACCCACTCACACATCCACTCACACACAACAACAACCGCCATTCGCCACGAAGTGGCGGTGACGTCACCACGACGCTTGTGCCAGGCAATGTGCACCTTGAGGCCACGTGAAGTGTCGAACGCCCACTGGCAGGAGGTCACGGGGCAGACCCAGCAGGTGCCACGGGTCGACTGACTGAGATGACCGAGATGAGTGGCTGATGCACCACCTGTGCCCCCCTACTGTGCCAACTTGCTGTGCTTTAGCCACCCGGCGCTCCGCTCGTTGTTGTGAGCGTCGCTTCTCTGCCCTCCGTTGTTGCTGGAGGGCGACTGCTTCCAACTGCGCAGTAGTGTACTTCACGAGCCTCCTCCACAGAGGCCGATCTTACCAGTCATCGGCAAGTCCACTCAGCTCCACGTCCTCCTGTACCACATCACTCCATCTCTTCTCTAGCCCGTGCCGCACTCGTATAGCCCCCTCGATCCGGCCAAATAAAAGCTGTTTAGGCATGCGGTGGCTGGGCATGCGGGCTACATGACCCAGCCAACGCAGCCTTGCCTGCCAGAGGAGCTCACCGATGGGACCTTTTCCAGATCTTTCAAGGATTTGTGAGCTCCTCACACATTCCAGCCTGGTTAACCCAGGATGGATCGTAGGCAGGCTAGCCTAAATGTTTCTAACCGGCGAAGATGTTCCATTAGGGGGGGGGGGGGGTCCACGTTTCGCAAGCGTAGATAAGGGAGGGAATGACTGTAGCCGAGAAGACCTGAAGCTTTGTGCAGAGCGACAGACGAGGTAGCTTCTACACAGCGTTACGCAACTGATTCAAAGATTCGGAGTGAGACCTCTGCTGTTAAACTGGAGCCGGTCATAAGCACACTGCCCAGGTATGGGAAACTCTCCACTCTCTCCACAAATGCCCCATCACCGATTGGGAGTTGTGGGGGTGGAGTGTCCGATGGTACAAAATACCCAGGCAGGTGCTTAGTTTTGGTGGAGCTGATGGTAAGGCCCCACCTCTTAGTGGCAAGCTCCAGTCTCAGCAGCAGCATCTCCAACTCCTCCTCTGAATGAGCAGCAATTACCAAATCATCGGCATACATAACGTGGTTGAGCAATTAGGGAGCAATCCCTTGACCGCACCCGGGCGTCGATTAGCCTCCCATTGTATCTGTACCAAATGGAAATTCCCCCGGTACAACACACACACGCGCACACACACACACCCACCCACACACACACGCGCACACACACACACACACGCGCACACCCACACACACACACGCGCACACACACACACACACGCGCACACACACACACGCACACCCACACACTCACACCTGTATCCCCAGCCCTGGGGACATGGATGAGTTATGTGCCCAGTGACAATTGTTGTTGGGTTTTCCCCTTAGTCACTTTTTTCCCATACTGCTCCTTTATTTAAACATCACAAAGTGCTGCACTGTGCATGTAAAAATTCCGGATTCCATGAATAAAAAAATGCCTAAAAATATAACAAGTGAATGTAAACAGATTATCAAATCTGTCAACCCACACGGTTTACCCCTTATTCTTGTACAGGGAAGCTGAGTTTTCAGGCCATACGGCGTACAGCCGTTTCAATACGAGCGAATTTTGTTTTTATGTTTGTTTGTGTTTCTCCCTTGTGATGTGACTTTGTAGGATGAGCGTTGAGATGTATCAGGGCGCGGGGTGACCAGTCAGGTCTGAGTTGGTCTGTCACAAGGCAGGGCACTGACCAGGGGTTGACGGCTGTGGAGACGCTGTGCCATCGGTCCCGCGCTGCGCGAGTGATGGGAAGGGCGTGAAGATTGAGTCGTGGTGACTTTAAATAAAACATCGCCTCTTGGTCTAAATGGGTGGTCACCTCTTGAGTCTAAATGGGTGGTCACCTTTGGTCTAAATGGGTGGTGACCTCTTGGGTCTAAATGACTGGTGACCTCCTGTGAAACTTTCCTGGCTTGTGTGAGAAGTTGGAACCTGTGGTCTGGGATGTTCACTTCATGGACTCATTTCTCTGTTGTGATCACCGTCTGATTGTTTGTTCTGGTATCTATAAATTGGCTCTCAGAGAAGTGGAGTAGAACAATAATAAACATTTAATTTGTATATCGCGTCAAATCCTATTTATAGCAGAGCGACAAATAAAACACCTCAGGAAATGAAACTAAACATTAATAAGCTGTGGGGGTTGCCCCTCCCTGTGGGCCATGGAACCTGGAAATGTTGTTCACGTGGGTCAGGGGGTTCATGGGGGGGGGGGGGATACAATGAAAGACAATTGATGAATGTTTAAGTCATCGGCCCTGGCCACAGGCGTGGGTTTCACAGGGAAGTTGTTTTTAGTATTCACACTCCACGACAGCAGCTCGACTCGAGCGATGGCAAAGTGTGAATTGAATCGATGATAATAGAACCATCAGCAGGGTGACACTCGGCAATGGGAGGATATTGTGTCACGATGGTGAATGGACCGGTCCACGCACAACGCCACAATTGTACCTTTGCTTGACACGTTCACCTAACAATGGTCCGTATTGTTATTGTTGCTTGCTACCCAGCAAAGCCTCCAGCGTCTTCCGCAGGGTGCGAAAGAAGTTTGAACATCGGGACAGAGACACCGCACTGTTGTAGCCGGGTCCTGCCGAGTTGTCAGGGTTGGGGTGCTGCTGCTGCTGCTACTGCTGCTGCTGCTCCTGCTGCTGCTGCTCCTGCTGCTGCTGTTGTTGTGTGATCTCAATCAAGTGACTTGCAGGTCACATTTCAGCATTTGCGGCGTGCTTGGCCATGACCAGGTGACACTGCGTGCTTGAAACAGGCAGGATGTCTCCACAACTCTGGCTGTCGCCTGACAAGGGAGGTTGTTGTTGTTGTGGGAGGTTGTTGTTGTTGTTGATGGAGGTTGTTGTTGTTGAGGGAGGTTGTTGTTGTGGGAGGCTGTTGTTGTTCTCCACGATGTGGCTCAAGTCGTGATTGGTCTCCATCACCTCGAGCTCGTCGTGGTGGCCGGGCTCGTGGAGTTGCGAGGGAGGCTGTTGTTGTTGAGGGACGCTGCTCCGGCACGTGTCATAGCTCACGTAGTGACCGTTCTCCCTCACCACCACCACCTCCTCCTCCTCCTCCCACAGCTCGGCCTGTCAAGTACCAGCCCAGGTACAATCACCACCACCACCACCATCATCATCAGCCAGGAGCAATCCATTGCTGGATGAAGCCTCCTCAAACGGCCACCACCACATCTCACGATCGTGCGATGTAACAGTGAAGACGTCGCACGCACCACAGGAACCTCGCAGGCCGTCCTCTCTCACGCATTCCACTCCCCTGGCTGCCGCTCCGCTCGTTCACCTCGACCATCGGCCATCGGCCGTCCCTCTCTGCTGCCCGAGCCCCACTCCCCCCCCCTCAATGCTCGGACCACTGACGTCACAAAGCGGCGGTGGTGCCCGTCTGTCACACGTGGGTGTCCCTCTGTCCCACGTCGGTGTCGTTCTGACCCACGTGGGTGTCTCTCTGACCCACGTGGGTGTCCCTCTGACCCACGTGGGTGTCGTTCTGACCCACGTGGGTGTCTCTCTGACCCACGTGGGTGTCCCTCTGACCCACGTGGGTGTCGTTCTGACCCACGTGGTGTCCCTCTGACCCACGTGGGTGTCCCTCTGACCCACGTGGGTGTCCCTCTGACCCACGTGGGTGCCCCTCTGACCCACGTGGGTGTCGTTCTGACCCACGTGGGTGCCCCTCTGACCCACGTGGGTGTGTCTCTGACCCACGTGGTCCCCCACGCGTGTCGTGGGGCCGACGCGACGGGGTCCCAACCCTCCGCACGCCGTCAAACCGTGGCGCGCCACCTCGCTCTCTCTCTCTCCCAAAGACTTCCCGCCCCCACAGCCCTTGACAGACCGTCAGGGCAAGTGCTGTCAGCGAGTAGCAGCGCCGATGAAGGCCGGCACTGCGGCACACGAGGGGGCCAGCACCACGCGCGGCCGCCTTTGTCTCCCCAGCGGCCGTGTTTACGCATCGCGCCAGGTACCCCATCTGAGGCTGAGTCAACGTAGGGGAGAGGCCCAAGACGGGTTCAGATAATCGTCGCTGGTATTGGCCGTGGGCGGGAATCAAACATGGGGTTATCATCGGAGCAGGCTCATCGAGCTGACGTGGCCTCGGACCTTCCGTCAACGTCAAACAAGGAGTGGAGGGAGCGTGGTGACCACCATGCTCTCGTTGTCTTACCAAGCCGTCCCTTCTGTCGATCACGTTGGCTACTACGACTTCATCACCGCCGCCGTCACCTGCAAAACGGGACGTGCATTAGAGACAAAACGACATTATTGTGTAGTTTCAATTAAATGTAGAAGTGCTCCCAGAGCAGTGCGTCGCGTTTCGCGTGCGACAAAGTCCCACGGAAGTGGACATCACAGAACTACCCATCCGATCCCTTCAAGCCGCCTCTGTCTCACGTGTTTCAACTCAATTGGGATCACACACACAGCATAAACATCGCCCCCCAACCTGGCAGGAGCCTCCTCTATACAAGTCTTGAGACTCTATCGAGAGTGTTCTGGGCAAGTTAGGGTAAGCACATAACATCACGTAAATATTTGATTACTGGCCGCTCCTAACTGGCAGTAAAAGCAAGCAGGCGCGGTGTTGTAGATCGGCCCTGGTCAACACGGGAAGTGAATGCTAAGTTCTCGGTGGCTAGGAGATGTTAACAACCTCGCCTGGTATGCAGGAGGTCGTGAATTCGATCCCAACCCTGACGCCTGCTGCTGCTGCTGTGTATTTGGAGTTTGCGGTGTCTCTCTCTCTCCCCGTGGTCGCGTGGATTTTTCTCCGGGTCCTCCAGTTTTTCCCCCCCTCCACATTTAGAGTATTCGTGCGCCTAGAGTAATTGGCTGCTATGAATCTCCGCACGATGATGATGATGATGCTGCTAAGCCGCTTTGTCGAGCAATCATTTGTGATGGCGCAGGGTCGCTACGTAGCTCGGTGAGGCCTTCACTGGTGAAATATAAACGTTTTAAATCTTGACTTGTCCTGAAGACGACCGCTTGTGTTGCGATCGAAACGTCGATATTTTGTGTTATTCTGTCGACGTGGCTTTACGGAAAGACCCAAAGAATATAAAAGATTTAGTTTTGTTCTCTAATACAATCACGAGGTGGCGCTCACGCAGTTTGCTGGTTTTGATCTTCCACGGAGCTCATGGCCCACCCCGAAACGGCATCTTAAACAAAGAACTAAGCAATGCTTCTATTTGACCAGGTGTGAGGCCTCACTAAGCTGCTGCTGCTGCTGCGTAACTCTTTGTCAGAAGCGACTTGGCCATCACAAATGACACCTCCACGAAGTGGCTCTGCACCACGGGGAAATGGACAGCGGCAGACAAACACTCGAGACGCGTGTTTCTCAAGGTGGAGGGAATCGGGAGGGCCTGGAGACCAGGGAGCGAGAGACACACAAACTCCAATATATAGCAGCAGGCGTCAGGGTCGGGATCGAACCCACGACCTCCTGTATACCAGGTGAGGTAATTCACATCTCCGAGCCACCGTGGCATCTGTACACACCATGACAGATGCGGATACCTGGTGCACACGTGGGAAATAAATAGAAAATCTCCAGTAGAGTGCGACTGTGGTTATCTATAACAGACCGTAGACCAGGGGCGGGGAAGATTTTTTCTGCCAAGGGCCATTTGGATATCTATAACATCATTCGCGGGCCATACAACATCATCAACTTAAAAATTAGCCCGTTATATTTGGTCAGACATATAATTAACTAATGCGATGGCTGGAACTGCTTCTCTGTGGCGAGGCGTGTGATGTGAGCCGGTATTGATGATGATGTTGCTACTCGCAACTGCTTTTCCAGGTTTGCTCCGAGATTTATTGAATTTCGAGTCCCGCCTGCGGTTGCCTTGGCAGGGCACAACAAATGATTTAGTGGGCCTCGTACGGCCTGCGGGCCGGACGTTCCCCAGCCCTGCCGTAGAACGTATCACGACGCAATGCCCCGATCCACAAATACGAAGGAGACATCGCAGCGATACAACTCCGCTGCTCCTGACGAGGTGGTCTGGCTTCACCGCCTGCAGGGCTCATTTGTAGTTGGTGCGCTGCCTCGACATCAGCAGCCAGAAGAAGCAGCAGCCGCTGGGCACCAACGCCTTTGTATGTCACTGTGTGTGCGTACCACTGTGCGTGCCACTGTGCGTGTCACTGTGCGTGTCACTGTGCGTGCGGTGGTGTAGCGGTTAGCGCTACGCTGCGCTTAGCGCTACGCTGCGCTACGCTGCGCTATGAACCTGGCGACCCGGGTTCGATTCCCGCTCACGGCCAACACCGGCGGTGACGATTATCTGAACTGGTCCTGGGCCTCGCCTAGGTCGATGTAAGGCAGGGAACAAGACACCTGTGCAGAGAAAGGGGGGGGCGGGTCTCACTGTCATGTGGAGCGGTGTTGGGGGGCAGGGCGGAGAGGATGTCGCGTTCTGTTGTTGTTGGTGACGTCTGCTTAGGAACCACATCGCCTGCGTAGACATGTGGGCGTCTGCAAGAACACGGTCGACACAACAAAGACAAAGATCCTCCCCTCCCCCGTGTAGCCTTCACAGACTGTTGCGGCAAGTGCTGCTAGCGAGTAGCACCTATGAAGGCCGGTACAGCACGCG
This sequence comes from Lampetra fluviatilis, assembly GCF_964198595.1. NCBI lineage: Eukaryota > Metazoa > Chordata > Hyperoartia > Petromyzontiformes > Petromyzontidae > Lampetra > Lampetra fluviatilis. The sequence goes on from NC_136339.1 coordinate 6,762,065, forward strand.
AGGGGGTGGGGGGCCAGCACCACGCCCGGGTGCCTTTGTCTCCCCCGTGGTGAAGTTTTTTTATCCACGCACCAGGTACTCATTTGAGGCTGAGTCGACCTCGGGGAGGCCCAAGACCGGTTCAAATAATTGTCACCGGTGTTGGCCTTGAGCGGGAATCGAACTCGGGTCGCCGGATTCGGAGCGCGGTGCACTAACCACTGCGCCACCACTCCCCACAACCGTCGACATCTGGATTTCAAGTCCAGTGGCGCTGCTATCAATGACACCATCACTGTCGCAGCTTTACAAATAGGCCTCTTTAAAAACAGAAACTCTTTGCAATTTGCAATGCACGTGGTAACTAATCTATGCCTATGACAAAAGTGACTCCCAACGTGCCCGATCTCGGCAGTTCTCGGAAGCTAAGCAGGTTTGAGCCTGGATAGCGTTTGGATAGGCGACCACCACCGTGCAGAGGAGAGGAGTAGCAGGCGTCGTCACAATCTGGAGGAATCCGATGAACTATGAAGCTCTATTTCACAGATGTCCAGTTGTGGACAGCACAGAGCAATGCAGCAACATCCCGATGTTCTAACGCCACATTAACGGAACTTCACTGACACGAGTCTTACCTTGCAGCTGCCTTTGCATCAAATTGTCCTGCAAAACACACACAAACATGGCTCAGAACGGCGGGGCGTGCAAGCAGGTATATGTGTGTGTGTGTCTGTCTTCTGTTTGGCTGAATAAAACCGTCACGAAGTTTCATCCCAGCAATTGCCAGTAGCAGGTCTCAGCACAAATCAATTCCTGCCACCGAAACACAAACGCCGATTCCTGGATCGTCCGGGTCAATTCCCGGTGTCAAACCCCGGGTCAAGCCGGTGCACGAACCCGGACAGGTGGTGATTGTCGCTGTCGTGCGTGCGGAGCGGCGCGCGCTTGTACCTGGCAGCTTGCGCTTCCTGAAGCAGACGATGGCGAGGAGGCCGATGACGACGACGCTGACGGCCAGGACCGAGCCGACCACCATGCCGGTCTCGGCCACCTTGTCGCGTGGGGGTGTCGAGTGGGCGGCGCAGTCTGCACCCTCTGGGTCGAGGCACGTGACCCTGAGCCCTGAGGAAGCCGCCACGCCACAGAGTTACCGCTGTGGCCCAGTCCGGGACAGTCCCGCTCGTTACGTCATTTCATTCGTGGCTTTTAGCGCATCAAACGACGGTGGTTGTTGTTTGCCCCATGGAGAGACTCTCCACCCTCCCCCAAAACATTTGTGTGGCCCACCAAGCATCGCCACATCCACAGGGCTGGAAGCATACGTGGAACGGGCAGGGGGGGGGGGGAAGACACACCCGAGTTGGGAATCGAACGCGAGCGGTGAGCCGCGAGCATCGCCGCCACCCCGACCTTCATTCCTCACCGGCGATGGCCGATTCCTCCTCCTGCGTCACGTCTCCGAACTTCAGGAGCAGCCGGTAGGCGGGCGCCGTGGCCCCCGCCAGCTGCGAGTCGTTGTGCGTCCCCTGGGCGGCGGGCGGCACGCGCGCCACCAGCGTCCACGCGGCGGGCGCCGCTCGGCCCAGCGGGGCTCGGCCCAGCGGGGCTCGGCCCAGCGGGGCGGACGAAGCGTTCCGTTGAACGACGACCGCGGTCAGGGCCCCCCAGTCGGCGCCGCCGTTGTCGTCGCCCCCCCACCTCTTGAGCGTCCACCTGAGCAGCGCCCAGCGCTTGTGGGCATCCAGGAAGACGGTGAACGAGGACAGCTTGGCGTCTGCGTGAGGAGAGGGTCGGGGCGGATGGGTCACTCAAGTGATTTCGATGATGTTGAAGTTCTGTGCAAAACTAGTTACTCCTGGCCAAGACTAATTAGTTGAATCTATCGAAATTGAGAGAAATAAAAATAATTTTAACCGTTCGGATAGCTACAGACTTAGTGCTACTTGGAAGCGAATCATTAATTAAGACATTGTTTAAATGCGCTTCAATAGGGATTATCGTTGGTATGGCTATTTTAGTCCACACAATGGATAAGAAGTCAAAGATAAATGGGCCCGCATAATGTGCATGCATCATGTACGCTGACTCATTAATCCCGCCCCCACTTCCCACAAGAAGAGTGCACAAGAGTTGTCATCACATCGACGCCTCTATTTAAGGAACGAAACAGGAGGACTTCTCCACAAATCTGCCTGTCGCCTGATGAAGCTGGTTGTAATTGCTGGCGAAACGTCGTACTCAGATTGTAAATGTTGTGGCTTGGCTTTCCAACACGGAGGTGTGTTGTACTAGTGACGAATTGGCATGTTCTGTTTACGTGACAACTCTTACTAGTTGGCTGTGTCGGATGATGGCGTTTAATGACACATTTATATTTACACGATCTAACCCAAAAAAACCTGTATTATGGAAGGCTTACGCTAAGTTTCGATGTGTACCGGTCGTTCCAGATCGGAGGGTGGTGCCCACTGGAACGTGGACCTAATGGCCCTGGCACCGCACACGACTCGAGCCAGTGCTGGGCTGGCACGGTACGGGTGGTTTTCCACTGGCACCGCACGCGAGTCGAGCCAGCGAAGGGCTGGCACGGTACGGGTGGTTTTCCACTGGCACCGCATGTGGGCCGAGTCAGTGCAGGGCTGGCACGGTATGGGTGGTTTTCCACTGGCACCGCATGTGGGCCGAGCCAGTGCAGGGCTGGCACGGTACGGGTGGTTTTCCACTGGCACCGCACGCAAGTCAAGCCAGTGCAGGGCTGGCATGGTATGGGTGGTTTTCCACTGGCACCGCATGCGAGTCGAGCCAGCGAAGGGCTGGCACGGTACGGATGGTTTTCCACTGGCACCGCACGCGAGCCGAGCCAGCATGGAGCCCTTGCAGTACGATTCGCAGACCACGAATCACGAAGCCTCTACAGGGGCGACCGAACAGCTTAATAATTGCTTCACATTGGCACGCAAAACAAGAAAACGTTCTCCAACCCCGAGCGCAAGCGAGCCTCCCAGTCCCCCGTCTCGCCTGTGACGACGATCGTCCGGTTCCGCGAGCCGACCTCGTTGGTGGCCACGCACGTGTACTCGCCCAGGAGCGAGTCCGTGCCGCCCGCTACGAGCAGCGTGGAGGTGCAGAGCGTCCCGTCGGAGGCCTCCTTGGCGGGGCCCACCGGCGTGCCGTCCCTGAACCACGAGAACTTGGGGGTCGGAGACGCGTTGGCCGTGCAGCTCAAGTTCCCCTCGTGATTCAAGGCGGTGGTGGCCACGGGTT
>NC_136339.1:6765507-6875507 GCF_964198595.1 Lampetra fluviatilis
TGGTTCGTCGTTTGGGTTACATAGCCAACAATTGCACCAATGTGGTTGTCTTTAATGTATCCATATGAGTTTGTATGGGTCTCTATAGGTCTCTGAGGGTTTTTTTGGGTCTCTATGGGTCTCTGTAGGTCTCTATGAGTTTATTTGGGTCTCCACGAGTCGCTATGGGTCTCTTGGTGGTTGCAGCCGCCACGCCGGCGCTCACAGATGACGACGAGCGCCTGTGGGTCGCTGCTCTCCACGCTCACGGCGTTGCTGATGCGGCAGCCGTAGCTGCCCCGGTCCTCCCGGCGCACCGGCCCCATCGTCATCTCGCTGCCGCGGCGCTCGCCGGGGCTGAACTCGCGGCCGCCGCGGAGCCAGGAGACCCGCGGAGCCGGGCCGGCGCCACCACCGCCACAGTCGCCGCTGCCGGCGCTCTTGCAACCGCACCGGCCCCCGACGGTGTCCTTCCCTTCCACTGCTGTGGCCGGGGTCAGCATGAACGTGGGCTTGGAGACCGCCTCTGTGTTGCACAAAAACACAAAGATCTCCCGTATAGCCTGGAACAGACTGTTGGGGGGAGGGGGGTGCCGTTAGCGAGCACTTACGAAGGCCCGCACGGCCCACGAGCGGGTGGGGTGGCCAACACCACGCCCGGCCGCCTTTGTCTTCCCAGTGAGGATGTTTACACACCGCACCGTGGTACTCATTTGAGGCTGAGTTGACCTAGGGGAGGCCCAGGAGCGGTTTAGATAATTGTCATTGGTGTTGACACACGCGCACACACGCACGCACACCAACGCAAAGATAGAGGTCCCCGCGGTAGCTTCTAAGCGAGCACGGTAAACAAGCCGAGTACTAACAACAGTCACTGGCCATCAGGCGACACGACAAAGACGTCGTTGCCTTCACGCACCTTTTGGGGCAGCTGCGGCCAGCGGCGAGCGGCGCCTGTAACACGTTGCCACGAGGTGAAGAATCCATTCAGAAAATCTTCGAATGTATCCGGCACGATGGGCTCAATGTAATGAATCACACAGAATTGTGAATGGAGATAACGATGCCCATGGATTGGACCCAGAGACTCACGTGACTGCACAGTAGGCCACGCCCACCATAATGGAGGTTTTCGGGTTAGATCGCGCATTCAGATGAGGGTGGACACTGTACAGGTCACACAGATTGACAGCTCCGTTAAAATATAGCTTTTACTGCTTAAAAACTACTGCTGTTATTATTCTCATATAAATCAACGTATAGGGATTAAGTAATGTTAATTAGCTGCTGATTGTTTAATGATAGTAAATATATTCACAGTTCAGATTTTGATAATTAAAGACGAGTTGAATCATTTAATAAAGTAACTCGGGCGTGGGTGCAAAATATTAACACTTGCACTCAATCCCATCAACACAGCGATTGAGTAACGAAGTGCTGTGTAACGTGGGGTCGATTGGTGTGCATCTGGTCATAATTCGATACACGAATCCTCAGAAGACTTTAAAATAAAGAGTTGCCATTCCACATCTCTCTGGTGTCCCTCGGTGGTGGAGTCACTCGATCCTCAATAGGAGGGCAAAGCACAATGCAGAGTATTCACTCATCGCCTCTAGACTCATCAATTCGTCTTTATTAGCTGACCTCTCCCCTGCTTCCGATCATGGGAAGAGCGGCGTGGGGCGAGCCGGTTAGACAGGGAAGCGCAGGCCTCTCTCTGTGTGTTGTGAGAAAACGGAAGCAGATATAGCAGAGCTAGCTCTGAGAGCCCTTCTTCAAGTGACATTCCGGTCCACTCAGGACGCGGCCTCCAGAAATGGATGTCACAGAACTACCTCCGAGATCCTTTTGCTTCCAGCAACCTCTGGTCTATACACCGCAGAGGACATCACTCGTACAACTGCGGCCATGGTAACCCAAACTATGGACCGTACGGAAAACCCACCGGAGTCTGCACTCCTTCAATGGAGGAATATCAAAACAACACGAGCGCTCTCTCCGCGGAAGCCATCTTGTCGCAGCCAGAAGATGATCTCGACACTGGCATCGAGTTTTCGAATTCATTGTTGTCACTGCCATCACGTACAGCAGCTTTTGTATAACCGTTGAACAAAGATGGTCACCGCATCGCGCGGCGCTTTCGGATGTGCTGCAGCCATTTTGAACGGTCTTCCTTCTGACATTCAGAAGCATACTGCAGCTATGCCACTTTCAAATCGAGATTGAAAAACTAATTTCTTTAAAACTGCTTTAAGCGTTGTCCTTCCCTCTGTACCTCCGATTAGCACGGTTGGGTAAGTATTATGCGAAAGACGTTCAACACACACACGTACATACAACATGACTACGTACGGTGTGAAAGAAGTTCAACGTACACCCAAGAGTAGAACGGGACGTGCAGTGGTGTGTGGAAGGGGGCTCCTCCTCACCGTGCACGTCAAGCAGCGCCGCTTGACTGGACGCGTTGTAGAATGCGTTGGACGCGTGGCACGTGATGGTGCCGTTGTCACCCGCGGTGACTGGCGCCAGGGTGAGCCTCGCCTGGTCCCGCGAGAGCGACGCGCGCGACGAGTCCGAGGAGTCGAGCAGCTTGCCGCACCTCAGCCACGCCACCGCCACTCCCCTCGTGGCGTTGGCGACGCACGCGAGGGTCACGTTGTCGCTGTCCGCCTTGAGGGGCCCCGGCCAGCTGACGTCCACCGACACCTCGAGGGGGCCTCCGTGCACGGGAAGGGGGGAGGAGGGGCAGGACAAGTTAAAGAGAATGACCCCGTGGTGCCCCGCCAAGTGACGACACCAGCATCTTACAACATGACGTGGCTCTATTTAGAGGCCGGCCGAAATTCGGTTTCGTTTTCGGCACCGAAAGTTGGCAAATGGCCTCTTGGGCAAACTTTCGGTTTCAGCCGAAAGTCAATTTGTAACTTCCGGTCTGGTTTCGGTTTCGGCCGAAACTGATATTGACTTTCGGTCGTCATTCGTCAACCGAAGATCTATTTTTAGAATATAACGCTAGTGCTACGTCTATCACTCTGCCTATCGGCCGGTCAGTCGGCACTAGGCAATTCTTTGCGAATGGCTGCAAACAAACGTCAGCAGCAGCATCAGCTTGGGAGCGAGGTTACAGCCGCAACCATGGTCTGCTAATGTAGATACGACCGGTCAACAGACGGCAGCCTGCATCTCCATCCGTGGGTGGAGCCTCTTTGGCGGGACGACAACAAAGTGCCTCTGTTGTCTGTTCCCAGCCGCCTGCCCGCCTTGGCTTATGTGTTGCGTTCGCTTCAGTCTATACGAGTGTTGATACCGAGATTCAAAGTCTGCCAATTAGAGGCCGACAGAAATTCGGTTTCGGTTTCGGCGCCGAAAGTTGGCAAATGGCCTCTTTCGGCATCGTTTCTGTTTCGGCTGAAGTCAAAAAGTTAACAATCACCATTGCAACCTCCTTTGCCAGTAGCAAAATATGATAATTGATTTTTTTACCCTTTTAGCTGGCAACAAACTGACACCTTTTTTTACGAGGAGTCATGTTTGCATTGACCACAATACCTGCGGTCGGAATGCAAACAAATAACACAACTCTGATAATGTATGCACTGTCCTTGAAATTGATTGGTCCACACCCGAGACAGCTTTTCTTAGAGCCTTTTGGCGTCATCTGGTCCAACACCATGTGAGACTAGGCTCTTTCAGTTTCGGCCGAAACCAGAAATTCTGTTTCGGTCGGCCTCTAGCTCTATGATATAACAACTGAACGCGTCTGAATAATACGGCAAGGCTGCTGACTCCCGCACATCCGATTAGTATGTTTGGCTACGTATGGTGTGAGAGTTTAACGTATATACGTTCATATATACAGCGTTACATACGGTGCGAAAGAAGTTCATACAACATGGCTACGTTCGGTGTGAAAGAAGTTCGACACACAAGAGTAGAACGGGACGGACAGTGATTTGCCGGCTAGAAGGGGCCTCCTCCTCCTCCTCACCGTGCACGTCAAGCAGCGCGGCTTGACTGGACGCGTTGTAGAATGCGTTGGACGCGTGGCACGTGATGGTGCCGTTGTCACCCGCGGTGACTGGCGCCAGGCTGAGCCTCGCCTGGTCCCGCGAGAGCGACGCGCGCGACGAGTCCGAGGAGTCGAGCAGCTTGCCGCTCCTCAGCCACGCCACCGCCACTCCCCTCGTGGCGTTGGCGACGCACGCGAGGGTCACGTGGTCGCTATCCGCCTTGAGCGGCCCCGGCCAGCTGACGTCCACCGACACCTCGAGGGGGCCTCCGTGCAGGGGAAGGGGGGGGGGCAGGACGTGGCTTTATTACGTATAATTGTAGAGCAACCAAACGCATCCAAATTATCTGACGACGACGCCGGTACTCTCCCGCGACTCCGATTAGCACGGTTGGCTACGTACGGTGCGAGAGAAGTGCAACTTACATGCGTACAGCTGCATTGACAGTGGCGCACAAGCACAAGGAATACTTTTTTTTTGTAAAAAAACTAAAAGTAGAAAATACATTATTTTGACCCCAAAATAAATCAATTGTTACGTGCTGAATGAAAGTGGGTAGCTTGCACGAAGCAAATTCAACATATCGAAAGAAAACCACCCACTTTTATTCAGCACATCAAATTTGACTAATTCTGGCGTCAAAATAATGTACTTTCTACTTTTGAGTGCAAATAAAAGTGTGTGCATCGAAAAATTATTTCCACACAATTATTTTACCATGAAAACTATTGCAGCGTTTTAACTACTATTTTATTTTACGAGGTAAGGCCTACTAGCTCTATATAGCTGTTTTTCAGGAGTGACCTGGCCACAAATGACAGCCGAATAAAGTGGTTTATCGTGGGAAATTTATAGCAGCCAAATACTCGAAGCACATGTTTTAAAATGTGGAGGGAGAAACCAGAGAACCCAGAGAGAAATGCACGCAGCCACGGGGAGAACTTGCAAACTCTAAATACACAGCAGCAGGCGTGTGGGTCAGCATTGAACCCACGACCTCCTGTAGACCAGGCGAGGTACTTAACATCTCGTCACCGCCACCCGGCTATCATGGGCTGCTGCTGATGATGTTTGTGATGAATGATTTGGCACCAAGAGTTTACGAAGGTGACATTGGCATTGGACTCACCATAGACGGTCAAGGTGATGCTGGTAATGATTAGTAGAGCGATGCCTTTTTGAAATTGAAAAAATAATTTCTTTAAACTGCTTTTCGTGTTTAGTGCTGTCCTTCCCGCACCTCCGAGTAGCAAGTTTGGCTACGTATGATGCGAAAGAAGTGCATCATACACACGTACATACAACATGACTACGTACGGTGTGAAAGAAGTTCAACGTACACACAAGAGTAGAACGGGACGTGCAGTGGTGTGTGGAAGGGGGCTCCTCCTCACCGTGCACGTCAAGCAGCGCCGCTTGACTGGACGCGTTGTAGAATGCGTTGGACGCGTGGCACGCGATGGTGCCGTTGTCACCCGCGGTGACCGGCGCCAGGGTGAGCCTCGCCTGGTCCCGCGAGAGCGACACGCGCGGCGAGTCCGAGGAGTCGAGCAGCTTGCCGCTCCTCAGCCACGCCACCGCCACTCCCCTCGTGGCGTTGGCGACGCACGCGAGGGTCACGTGGTCGCTGTCCGCCTTGAGGGGCCCCGGCCAGCTGACGTTCACCGACACCTCGAGGGGGCCTCCGTGCACGGGAAGGGGCAGAGGGGGGGGGCAGGACAAGTTCAAAGGGATGACCCCGTGGTGCCCCATCCAGTGATGCCAGCACCTTACAACACGACGTGGCTTTACGATATAGCGACAGAACACATACAAATTATCTGGCGATGCCGCCGGTACTGCCGCACCACCGATTAGTACGGTTGGCTACGTACGGTGCCAGAGAAGTTCAGCGTACATACGGACAGCTGCATTGGCAGTTTTGCAAAACACATTTGTCAACAAGGCTAGTCTTAAAAGGGAAGATAATATAACAAGTGACGTTTCTGAATTATTTTTACATCTTCATATTTTATTCTCCTGCACTTCGGAACATCCTTTTACGTTCAAAGAGTTGGGCCCTGGTAGCTTCTGCGGCACTAAAGCCAGGCTGTTGCCTGCTGCTGCTGCTGCTGCTGCACCTATTTGATGTTGTGCTTTTATCGGCTAAATCCACTGGGAAGTTCAACTTGTGTAGGCCCCACCGCAATCTTCTTTATGCCTCTTCCTCTTTCGGCTCCTTTCCTTTTTAGGCCCCGCCCACATTTAGACACCGCCCATATTTTAGGCCCCGCCTCTTTCTGTAGAGCCCCTCCCCCCGGATAGTGGGTGGGGCCGGCGTGGGGCGTGGTGGGGTGTGAAAGGCGGGGGTGGTGGGGGCCAGTGTGCCAGGGCCTGGTCAGGGGGAGGGGCTGGGTCAGTCGGGGTAGGGTTTGGAGAAGCTTCCGGAACCCCTCTGAGAGCAGCAATAAATAACAACAGATTTGTGCGTGCGATACAAACAACAACGTGAGAATTCGCGAACGATAATGGCGAACGGCGAGGCTCCCACGCAGCCTCCGTACCGTGCACGTCGATGTCCGCGGCTGGGCTCCGCGCGCTGAAGAACGGGTTGGAGGCGCTGCAGGTGAGCGAGTGGTCGTCTCCCGGCAGCACCGGGGTGACGGTGAGGAGGCGGCCGTCCTCCGACAGCGAGTAGCCCAGCGGGTCCCGCCGGGTCAGCTCCACTCCGTTTCTCCGCCACGTGAATGTAACGCCGTCCGTGGAATTGGCCTCGCACGCGAGGCTCACGTTGTCGCTGTTGGCTTTGAGAGGCCCCGGTTTGCTGACGTTCACCGACGCCGCGAGAGGGCCTTGCAAGAGGGAGCGGCAGGACGAGCAGATCGCACATCGCGACGTTATTTTCGGTGTTGCCGCTGCTGCAATGGCAGTGGTGCTCGAGCGAAGTGAACAAACCCACTCGGCACGGTTCCGTGTCAATGACAACACCGCACGCGTGTGTGTACCCGCCCTGACTCGAAGTTTGCGGACAAGAGTTGTATGGCTCATTGGAATCCTCTGGTAGAAATAAAGATTCTAATTCTGATGTGTGTGGCCTTGAAAGGAAAATATATAATAGAAGATGGTTTGGGGAATGGTCTTTTTTTGTTATTTGTGTACCGCTGTCAATGCAGCATCACCAATTGACGAGTGTTTTTACAAGTGGGAGGAACTCGGAGCACCCGGACAAAACCCACGAGTGCGAGGGGGCAACACGCTATCCCATACAGCAGCAACAGGTGGAGTCCACGTCTTTGGTGTACCGTGGGGTACTGCTCCTCATCGACGCCCGTGTGAAGGGAGTTGGGACAAATGGAGACGAGTCCACACGTTTCTGTGCTGCCCTCTGGCGAGCCAGGGTGACGCCACCTCTTCAACGCCCACGCGAAGGGAGTTTCACAGCATCTGTGCCGTGCTCCACCAACCCTCACTGCTGCTGCTGCTGCCTCCACAGCACTTGTGGGGTACAGCAGCCACGCGCGCTAAAGCCGCCACCGCCACCCGGCTATCACGGGCTGCTGCTGCTGCTGCTGAAGATGATTCTGGCGACGAATGATTTGGGCACCGAAATTCTACGAAGGTGACATTGGCATTGGACTCACCTTAGATGGCCCAGGCCATGCCGGTCATGGTGACTGCAGCTATGCCACTTTTAAATCGAGATGGAAAACATAATTTAATTAAAACTGCTTTTCGTGTTTCGTGTTGTCCTTCCCCCCATACCTCCGATTAGCACCGTTGGCTCCGTACGATGCGAAACAAGTTCCAACGTACATATACACATACAACATACATACAACATGGCTAGTATGGTGTGAAAGAAGTTCAACGTACATACAAGAGTAGAATGGGACGGGCAGTGGTGTGGCGACTGGAAGGGGGCTCCTCCTCACCGTGCACGTCAAGCAGCGCCGCTTGACTGGACGCGTTGTAGAATGCGTTGGACGCGTGGCACGTGATGGTGCCGTTGTCACCCGCGGTGACCGGCGCCAGGGTGAGCCTCGCCTGGTCCCGCGAGAGCGACGCGCGCGGCGAGTCCGAGGAGTCGAGCAGCTTGCCGCTCCTCAGCCACGCCACCGCCACTCCCCTCGTGGCGTTGGCGACGCACGCGAGGGTCACGTGGTCGCTGTCCGCCTTGAGGGGCCCCGGCCAGCTGACGTCCACCGACACCTCGAGGGGGCCTCCGTGCACGGGAAGGGGCGGAGGGGGGGGCAGGACAAGTTCAAAGGGATGACCCCGTGGCGCCCCACCAAGTGACGATGCCAGCGCCTTACAACACGACGTGGCTTTACTATATAGCGACTGAACGCATCCGCACGGTTGGCTACGTACGGTGCCAGAGAAGTACAACATACATACGTACAGCTGCGTTGGCAGTGGTGCACAAGCACAATGAACAAAAAAGAAACAACACGTTTGTCAACAACACTGTGTGGTCTTAAAAGCAACGAATATAACAGGTGACGTTTCTGAAGACGTTTCTCCTCTTTGTATTTTATTCGCGTGCGCTTCAAAACGTCTTTATAAGTTCAACAAGTTGGCCCCTGGCAGCTTGTGCGGCACAACAGTCAGCCTGCTGCTGCTGCCTGCTGCTGCCTGCTGCTGCCTGCTGCTGCCTGCTGCTGCCTGCTGCTGCCTGCTGCTGCCTGCTGCTGCCTGCTGCTGCCTGCTGCTGCCTGCTGCTGCCTGCTGCTGCCTGCTGCTGCCTGCTGCTGCCTGCTGCTGCCTGCTGCTGCCGCACCTATTTGATGTGATGCTCGTATCGGCTGAATCAACAGCGAAGTTCAACCTCTACAGGCCCCACCGCAATCTTCTTTATGCCACTTCCTGATGAAGCCCCGCCTCTTCCTCTTTTGGCTCTGCACCTTTCCTTTTGAGGACCCGCCCATTTTTATATGTTAGGCCCCGCCTCCTTCTGTATAGGCTCTTCCCCCTGGACACGGATGGGACCAGTGTGACTTGTGGTAGGGGTGTGAAATTGAGGGCTGGGTAAGTAGGGGTAGGGGCTGGCTCACTAGGAGTAGGGGCTGGTTCAGTAGGGGCAGGGTTGGGGCAGCTTCCAGAATCCAGCTGAGAGCAGCAATAGAGGACATCAGATTTGTGCGCGTGTTCCATGAGAATTCGCCACCGATAATGGCAAACGGCGAGGCTCCCACACAGCCTCCGTACCGTGCACGTCAATGTCCGCGGCTGAGCTCTGCGAGCTGAAGAACGGGTTGGAGGCGCTGCAGGTGAGCGAGTGGTCATCTCCCGGCAGCACCGGGGTGACGGTGAGGAGGCGGCCGTCCTCCGACAGCGAGTAGCCCAGCGGGTCCTGCCGGGTCAGCTCCACTCCATTCCTCCGCCACGCGAATGTAACGCCGTCCGTGGAATTGGCCTCGCACGCGAGGCTCACGTTGTCGCTGTTGGCTTTGAGAGGCCCCGGTTTGCTGACGTTCACCGACGCCGCGAGAGGGCCTTGCGAGAGGGAGCGGCAGGACGAGCAGATCGCACATCACGACGTTATTTTCAGTGCTGCTGCTGCTGCATTGGCAGTGGTGCTCAAGCGAAGTGAACAAAAACCACTCGGCACGGTTCCGTGTCATTGACAACAACGCACGCGTGTGTGTACCCGCCCGGACTGGAAATATGTGGAAAAAATATTTATAGCTCATCAGATTCTTCTGGTAGAAAAAAATATTCTGATTCTGAAGTGTGTGTGGCCTTGAAAAATAGACGATGGTTTGGGCAATGGACCGTTTTTGTTATTTGTGCGTGTGTACCACTGTCGCAGCATCACCAAATAATATATCTTCACTATTGACGTGTTTTCAGTCAACGAGTGTTTTATACAAGTGGGAGGAACCCGGAGCACCCGGACTAAACCCATGCATGCGAGGGGGCAACACTCGATCCCATACAGACGAACAGGTGGAGTTCACGTGAGGTACTGCTCCTCATCGACGCCCAACCCTCGCTGCTGCTGCTGCCTCCACAGCCTGTTGGGGTGCAGCAGGCACGCGCGCTACAGCCACCACCACCACCGCCACCACCATCACCGCCACCACCACCATCACCGCCACCACCATCACCGCCACCACTGCCACCACCACCACCGCCACCACCATCACCGCCACCACCATCACCGCCACCACCATCACCGCCACCACCACCACCACCACCACCGCCACCACCACCACCGCCACCACCACCACCACCACCGCCACCACCACCGACTATCACGGGCTGCTGCTGCTGCTGAAGATGTTGGTGAAGAATGATTCGGCACCAAAAGTATACGAAGGTGACATTGGACTCACCGTAGACGGTCAAGTTGATGTTGGTGTTGGTTACTTTCATCCCCCTCTTCACAGCCACGTTGAACGCCCCACTGTCGCTCTGCTGCAGGGCCCTGATTTGAAGCGATCCATTCGCGAAGGGTTTTGCGCGGCCTCCAAACATCTGGGACAGCTGCAACGTGAGCAGAGAAACAATTAGCTGAGTCAGAATATTTATTTGTACTGGAGGAATCTGATTAATACGACGCACGAGTGGATAACTCGGATTGATGTACGATGATAAAATGCCATCGCAACAGAAGCATTGGTGCAGGCTGGTTAGTGATCCTGTAAAAGACAAAGATCCCCGCTATTACCTTAATAGATTGTTGGGGCAAGTGCTTTTAGCGAGCACATATGAACTCTGGCACGGCACACGAGGGGGTGGGTGGCCAGCACCACATAATCGTTATCGGTGTAGGCCGTGAGTGGGAATCGAATTTTGGTTGCCTACGAATCCTGCACGAAAGCACTCAAGCTTGTCCAGATCACCAGACCAAAAATAACTGCAGAAAAGATATCAAACCGGTTCAAACTGGTATCAATGCGAAACCTTCCTGACAAAGAACAATTGCGCTCACAATGGCTTTCCTGGACAATTGCGTGATTTGCTATTATCGTATTGACGATGTTGCTGAATGGTTTGCCATTTGCCACCCACCAGGGCGATTAAAAGTGCAGTCCTCACCTCGGCATCGTCCGGCCTTGTGGGCTCCCAGCTCGCGACGATCGTGTACGCGTCTGGCGGTGACAGACTCTGCCACTCGAACTGCGTCACGCCGGCCAGGTCCTCGTCCCTGGTGCCCGCCCGCAGCAGCGCGTCGCTGCCCGCGCCCTGTCGGACCCATTCCAGTCGCGTCGCTCTGCTGACATCCGCGGCAGCTGCGAGAGCAGGGGGAGGGGACGGGGGCAGGAGACAAGAGAGCGATATTTCAAGAGCCGCGATGCTCTGTGGTGAATACGAGACGGCGGTGGTCCTCAATAAATAATGTCACGGAGCAGTCCTTCATGAGCCGCATGCGGATAGGGAGCCGCAGATTGCCGACCCCTGCCCATGGTGAACAGGACTCCCATGGTGAACTGGACTCCCATAGTGAACAGGACTCCCATGGTGAACTGGACTCCCATGGTGAACTGGACTCCCATGGTGAACTGGACTCCCATGTGAACTGGACTCCCATGGTAAACTGGACTCCCATGGTGAACTCGACTCCCATGGTGAACTGGACTCCCATGGTGAACTGAACTCCCATGTGATCTGGACTCCTATGGTAAACTGGACTCTCATGGTGAACTGGACTCCCATGGTAAACTGGACTCCCATGGTGAACTGGACTCCCATGGTGAACTGGACTCCCATGGTGAACTGGACTCCCATGGTGAACTGGACTCCCATGTGAACTGGACTCCCATGGTAAACTGGACTCCCATGGTGAACTCGACTCCCATGGTGAACTGGACTCCCATGGTGAACTGGACTCCGATGTGAACTGGACTCCCATGGTAAACTGGACTCTCATGGTGAACTGGACTCCCATGGTAAACTGGACTCCCATGGTGAACTGGACTCCCATGGTGAACTGGACTCCCATGGTGAACTGGACTCCCATGGTAAACTGGACTCCCATGGTGAACTGGACTCCCATGGTAAACTGGACTCTCATGGTGAACTGGACTCCCATGGTGAACTGGACTCCCATGGCCAGGGGTTGGCAACAAAAATAACAAGAAGAGACATTTTTCTCGACTCTCAAGAGCCGCCACTGCAGTCCCTAAAGAGTCACACGCGGCTCCGAGCCGCAGGTTGGCGAGCCCGGCGCCCGAGGAATCGTGACGACTCACGACCAGCCTGCGACCGGGGGCCGGGGTTGTCGTGCCACTCTAAACGTCCTATTTGTTTAGCCGGAGCCCTGCAGAGCCCATCACATTGAGTTGCCGCGTCGCGTGCACAAATTTTGCCCCAAATGATTTTGGCTTTTGAGATGAAACTTGAGGACAATCTCACTGGGGATTACATCCTGCATCATCAGCTGATTGGCACATATCCCCCTTATAGCATTAACAGACTTGGGTCGAGCGTTGTTAGCGAGCAATTATAAAGGCCGGAGCAGCATACATGGGGGTGGGTGGCCAGCCCCACGCCCGGACGCATTTGTCTCCCGAGTGACGATGTTCACACATCTCGCCAGCTACCCAGGAGCGGTCCAGATATTCGTCACTGGTGTTGGCCGTGAGCGGGAATCGAACTCGGGTCATCGGGCTCGTAGCACAATCGCTGTACTAACACTCCCCACCGTATGATAGACAAAGATAAAGACAAAGATCCCCCGTATAGCCTTAACAGACTGTAGGGGCAAGTATGACATATTGCGATTACCATTTGTTAGCTATTTGTTTATGTCTCTTATCTGTTATTGTTTATTAGCATTTATCTATTTTACTGTGACTTGTTGCGTTTGTAGGAGAAGCGCCGGCGTTGTTGTTTGTGTTGATGACACACCGAGTCCAAGGGCTTATTGGCTCACAGGGCAACGCAAAACGAACTGAAAGGGAGACGATCTCGTGCGAGAGGACTCGTGCAGGGCAGCGAGGTCTCGTCTCACCTCGCCAGGAGAGCGTCGTGAAGACGCCGCCGCCGAGGAGGAGGAGGCACGAGGCGAGTCGCGACCTCATCTCCTGCCGCCACGCCGCCTCTAGCCGACTTGAGACTCGGAGCTGAGAAGATGCGAGACCCAGGGATATAAGATGTGAGACCCAGTGAGAGAAGATGTGAGACACGGGGAGAGAAGTTGTGAGACTCAGGGAGATAAGATGTGAGACCCAGTGAGAGAAGATGTGAGACACGGGGAGAGAAGTTGTGAGACTCAGGGAGATAAGATGTGAGACCCAGTGAGAGAAGATGTGAGACACGGGGAGAGAAGTTGTGAGACTCAGGGAGATAAGATGTCAGATTGACGGACGTAAGATGCGTGTCTCGGGGAGAGCAATTGCTGATCTCGCGCAGAGAATGTGTGAGGAGTCGAGCGAGCAGGAGGAGGACACTGACTGTGACACTCTTCACGTATTCAGGCGGCCCACGCACAGCTCGTCACGAAGGGCATGGGCGGTGTGTGCGCGTGTCTGTGTGTGAGGGTCGGTGTGTGTGTGTGTGGAGCGGTGTGTTTGTGTGTGGAGCGGTGTGTGTTTAGAGCGGTGTGTGTGTGTGAGGGTCGGTGTGTGTGTGTGGAGCGGTGTGTGTGTGGAGCGGTGTGTGCGCGTGTCTGTGAGGGTCGGTGTGTGTGTGTGTGGAGCGGTGTGTGCGCGTGTCTGTGTGTGAGGGTCGGTGTGTGTGTGTGGAGCGGTGTGTGCGCGTGTCTGTGTGTGAGGGTCGGTGTGTGTGTGTGTGTGGAGAGGTGGCGCAGCGGTTAGCGAGCTGCGCTACGCACCCGGCGGCCCGAGTTCGATCACGGCTCACGGTCAATTAAAGTGGCGATTATATGAACCGCTCCTGGGCCTCCCCTAGGTCGACTCAGCCTCAAATGAGTGCCTGGTGTGGTGTGTAAACATCGCCACTGGGGAGACAAAGGCGGTCGGGCGTGGTTCTGGCCACCCACCCCCTCGTGTACCTCAATGGCGGCCTTCATAGGCGCTCAGAATGATGTCTCTGAGCTGCGCGTGTTCTCTAACGCGTGCATTGCTCCTCTCGCAATGTCGCTTTATGCTTTTCTAATTCAGTGGGTGCCATTGTGTGTGTGCCACGGTGTTACTGCATGCATGTGTAATTCAAGCCGGGTGTTTGTGTTCCATCGTGGGTACTTATTTATCTATTTTTGGAAGCGACATCGTCGTTCATGCAAATTCCGTCTCAATCGCCGAGCAACCACAGAGCAGCTGGAATGCAGCAGCCAGGCGATACGACGGCGCCTCCACTTGCCAAAGCTCTGCGGTCCTCTACATACAGCATTAACATGGCCAGCCAATTCTATGTATTTATGATTGTAACTAGCACGCGTTTATACGCGTGGGCGAAACCGCACTCGTGAGAAGGGGCAACGCGCTATCCCGTACAGACGGAACAGGTGGGAGGCCACATCAACTGCCTTCCCCGCCTCCTCCTCGTGCCCCCCCACACCGCCCCCTCCCCCCGTCCCCAACTCAGCGGACTCGTCGCCTGCCGCGTCTCCACTCGCTTCTGCAGGCGTGCGCCGGGCGAGCCTCGGGTTAACTTGGGGAGAACCTCGGGTGAACCTCGGGTGAACATCGGGTGGATCTCGGGTGAACCTCGGCTTCGCGTGCGGCTCCACGTGTGCAGGACCGACCGGTCCCTCCCGTTCTGAGGTTTGCATCGCCTCCCACTCAGCCTCGCGCCCCCCTCGCCGTCACGTGCCCCCCGGCCGTCACGTGCCCCCAGCCGTCACGTGCTCGCCCTCGACGCACGCCTCAGCGGCGTTCATCCTGGAGACAAACACGTCCACAGTGGAGGGGGTTTTTAAATAATAAAACGTTTTCTTCTAAATTCAGCAAACTACGAGGTGGGGATGGGGCCTCGCCCAGCAGTGGATTGGCAGCGGCGCTGCTCTGCCCTGACTACTGACTCCAGAATAGAGATGGGGGGGGGGTGAGATCGTGTAATATATAAATGCGTTGTTAAACCCGCCACAGCCCGACTAATTGGCGCGTTTTATTTACCTGGCAGCCTTTACTCATTGGCTGTGTCGGTGGTGGCGGGTTTAACCACATTAATCTCACCCAAAATGTAACCCAAAAAACTTTTATTATACTGAGACATTACTGCTGAGATCCTGAGTTTCACGCCTTGGATTGGGGTCCGTGTGTGTGTGTGGTTCTTCAGGGGGTCCGTGTGAGTGTGTGGTTCTTCAGGGAGTCCGTGTGTGAGTGTGGTTCTTCAGGGGTCCGTGTGTGTGTGTGGTTCTTCAGGGGTCCGTGTGTGAGTGTGTGGTTCTTCAGGGGGTCCGTGTGTGTGTGTGTGTGGTTCTTCAAGGGTCCGTGTGTGTGTGTGGTTCTTCAGGGGTCCGTGTGTGTGTGTGGTTCTTCAGGGGTCCGTGTGTGTGTGTGGTTCTTCAGGGGGTCCGTGTGTGTGTGTGGTTCTTCAGGGGTCCGTGTGAGCGTGTGGTTCTTCAGGGGGTCCGTGTGTGTGTGTGGTTCTTCAGGGGTCCGTGTGTGTGTGGTTCTTCAGGGGGTCCGTGTGTATGTGTGGTTCTTCAGGGGGTCCGTGTGTGAGTGTGTGGTTCTTCAGGGGGTCCGTGTGTGTGTGTGGTTCTTCAGGGGTCCGTGTGTGTGTGTGGTTCTTCAGGGGGTCCGTGTGTGTGTGTGGTTCTTCAGGGGGTCCGTGTGTGAGTGTGTGGTTCTTCAGGGGGTCCGTGTGTGTGTGTGGTTCTTCAGGGGGTTCATCGTGGCCCTGTCAAGAGAGAGACGAGGACGCGTTCACGGTTCTGGGCTGGGGCGTAAGTTCCGTGATGGCCGAGTTGGATACAGTTTGTAGATTATAAAGAGTGTGTAGATTATAAAGAGTGCGCTGATTATAAAGAGTTTGTAAATTATAAAGAGTTTGTAGATTTCGTAATGAACCTGGACCGTTTTCTCGTCGATGTTAAAATCGCCAGGCTACTGGCTAAACGGGCTCATCCGCGTAAAAAATCGACTCAACTCAAGACTGAAACTGTCGCCGTGAGCACGGCACGGTGGGCATGCTGCTGCTGCTGCTGGAGGTGCCGCCTGCCTCTGTTGGGCACCGTCTCGTGAAAGCTGAGCGACCTCGTGAATAATGAACGTCCAGGCGACGTTGTCATCGTCATCGTTGAGACAACGCAGGAGGACCGGGGCGTGTGGCCCCATCAATAAACTCAACACCGAGCCGCTCGCTCTCAATAACTGTGGCGTCAATAATTCACGAACGTTCATTTGTCAGCCGCGCTCTGAACAACACAGTCAATATTCACGTTCTACTTGGTGACGGTGGTGGGAGCATAGGCGGACAGTACAACAGTCGATGTCGCTGTACTCCCCTCTCGTGGTGTATGCGCGCAGCAGCAGCAGCCTATACCACCTGTTATTATGCGTCGTGGTGCAGCCATCCGAACACTGAACCAGGCTCGACCACTGCTTAGCTTCCACGAATCCGCCAAGACCAGGGGAATTCTGGGTGATTTTGGTGGGCTATCGATCAAAGGCGGTGGTCGCTGCATCGATGCGCTTCAGCGGCCGTCTGGAACGCTCTTCCTTTGCGATATGGGGAAGCCACTGGAGCTATCCACTTATACATAATCTTGATTAGAAACTAATTTCTTTAGAACTGCTTTTTGTGTTTAGTTTTATGTTGTCCTGCCCCCGCACCTCCGATTAGATGACTACGTACGGTGCGACCGAAGTTCAACATACATGCAGTAGTATGATATGGGACAGCTGAAATCATGGAGTGTCATTCATTCATTGCGCGTGATGGAAATGTGTTCGGGAGCTCGATGCCAATGTCGACTGCTGCTGTTGCTGCTGCTGATGATGCTACTGATGCTGCTGCTGTTGCTGCTGCTGATGCTACTGCTGCTGCCACGCCGTGAGAGAGGAGAGGGCTTCAGCGGAGGGACTTCGTGTCATGTCGCTCTTCCTCCTCCAACTCCGTTGACCAAAGTGGATTCCCTGTGCGGTCCACAGTGGCCAGTCGCCCCGCTGTGGCCACGCCTTGAAGGTGTCTCAACGTCTCTGTGCATCTCCATTCGTCTCTGTGAGTTCACTGCATGAGCCCTGAGTTTATGTTGCGTGGCCACAACCGCACGCTGATTTGTCTTGAATGCATCTCTATGGGTTTACTCTCCACGCAGTCCACAGTTCGGGTTGTATGGTCACAAGGGGCGTCCATAAATGACGTCACGCACCTGGGGGGGGGGGAGGTCAGACATTTGTGACGATGTGTGACGAGGGGGGGGGGGGTGAGAAATGTGACGTCACGTCAAAATGCGCCACTTTTAATAAATATAGACAACACGTTCTACTTAATTAAATATACTTTTTAATAAAAAAATTCTCCTACAACATCAGAATGCAGCGCCACATTAAATACGCACTACAATGACAATAGTCTAAATATATTTGAAGCATGTTTTGTGACGTCATATTTGAGGGGGGGGGTCTGACTTTTTTGTGACGCCATGTGACGAGGGAGGGGGGGTCAAAAATCGTCCAAAATCGCGTGACGTCATTCATGGACGGCCCCCAATCGCTATGAACCGTCCATTCGTGAAGGGGATGTGCGCATCTGTTGACGAGGTTCGATGCGGCTCATGGTTCCGTCAGTATCGAGGAGGAGGAATGTCGGATTACTGTGGAGGGAAGTTGTCTACGCACTGTGCCGCCTCCCCCCGTGACTCTTCATGGCGCGGAGTGCTGGCGAATGAACGGCCGCTGAAGTTGGGACGTTGTGGGGGGCGGCTCTGGGGAGCAGAAGGGCCCCCCCCTCCCCGGCTGGAGGAGGGGGGGGGGCACGGCGTGAGCGTCACCGCCCTCTAGCGATGAGTGCGGGCGGCGCTGTGAGCCCAGCCCAGCCCAGCCGAGGCCGATCCCCGCTCACGGCCATCACCGGTGACGCGCTCTGAGCTGCGTCTGGGCATCTCCGCGGCTCAGGAGCCGCTCGAGGCTCTGGCGAGGACTGCTTCGTGCGTGGCGACATTTATTAGCGGCCACCGTCTCGCATTTGAATGCGTTGCGGATCTTGACACATCGAGTTCGTTTTACCGAATTTAACAAAAAATGGCTCTTCTTGTTATTTTGGTTGCCGGCCCCTGCACTAGGTCGACTCAGCCTCAAATGAGCACCTGGTGCGATGTGTAAACGTCGACACTGGGGGAGACAAAGGCGGCCGGGCGTGGTGCTGGCCACCCCACCCCCTCGTGTGCCACAGTGCCGGCAGCCTGCACCGGCGCTGCCAGTCTGCCACTCGCTAACAGCACTTGCCCCAACAGTCCGTCAAGGCTACACGGGGGAGCTTTGTCTCGCGGTGACTGGGGGCTGTGATCGGTGACACAATCCGTGCACCCACAGCCGTGATCCCGCTTGATTCGTCAATAACTCGATTAATCGATGGTCAATTATCATCGACTCTCTTGCTTCTTGGGCGAGGGAGGGGAGAGTAAAAGGTCATGGATGGTGTCACTCTGAGGGGTCACGTGAGGACATGGATGATGATGTTACTTTGAGAAGTCACGGACGTCGCTTTCGGGAAGCCCTTTCCGAAAGTGGGTGGAGCCTAGCCGGAGGGAGGAGCCACGCAGGGGGTTTAAAGGGACCTCGTTGTCAATGGGGCAGAGATGAGTTCCTGCTGTGAAGAGGTCCCACCTCGTCGCGATGTGGAGGCCTTCACCTGAGCCGATTGCTGCAACTTCAACCGTGACCCCCCCCACACTCCTTTCTCCCTACTCACTTTTTTACCCAAAAATCTACCGATGGATTTCAATCCCCGTAGACAATGTCGGCAGTAACTATTCGACGTCGTATTATTGTACTTGTATCGCGTGCTGGGTTGAGAGGTATCACAGTGAGAGTTTTAATAAAAAAAGATGCAAAGGTACAATATTCACAATTCAGTTATCCTGTGTCTTACTTCCATGCGCATGCCGGCAGCCGGCTAGCGAACACGCCCGGTCCTGTTCAGCACGGCGCCTTGCCTGTCTACTCGTGTATTGACCCACACGCCTCGATGATGCAAGACTGCCGCTGTCCAGTTACACCCGGCAGCAGTAGCGGCACTACCATCTTGACGCTGTTTTACCGGAAATATTACTTCGTTTAGAACACTGTTCTGTGTGTGTGTGGCATTTATGGTTCATCGTTGCAATATTTGTTTTGGAATGCATTTTCCGACCACGTGTTTTGTACTTGTTGATGTGTCGATTGGGGTGCCTTCTGGTGTCCGACTGGGCACCTGTGCGTCACGCCGGCTCGTACCCCCCTGAGCTGGTGGCGTAGCTCACTACGACAGCAACAGCACCAACAACAACAGCAGCAGCAGCAACAACAACAACAACAGCAGCAACAGCAGCAACAACAACAACAACAGCAACAGCAGCAACAACAGCAGCAGAAACAACAATAACAGCAGCAGCAACAACAGCAACAACAATAACAGCAGCAACAGCAACAACAACAGCAGCAACAACAACAGCAACAACAACAGCAGCAACAACAACAGCAATAACAGCAGCAACAGCAACAACAACAACAGCAACAACAACAGCAACAACAACAACAGCAACAGCAGCAACAACAATAACAGCAGCAACAGCAACAACAACAACAGCAACAACAACAGCAATAACAACAGCAGCAACAACAACAGCAATAACAACAGCAGCAACAGCAACAACAGCAACAACAACAGCAACAACAACAGCAACAACAACAGCAATAACAACAGCAACAACAGCAGCAACAACAACAGCTGGAGGCGGTCGTCATTGCCGGGTAGACCCCAGCGGGCGTTCCCAGAAACGGCGGTGACATCACGCGGAACTCGGCCCCGCAGACTCGCGCAGCTCAGCGACCTCCACTCGTTCGAGACGTCGCTCCAGCTGCTGCTCCAGCTGCTGCTCCAGCTGCTGCTCCAGCTGCTGCTCCAGCTGCTGCTCCAGCTGCTGCTCCAGCTGCTGCTCCAGCTGCTGCTCCAGCTGCTGCTCCAGCTGCTGCTCCAGCTGCTGCTCCAGCTGCTGCTCCAGCTGCTGCTCCAGCTGCTGCTCCAGCTGCTGCTCCAGCTGCTGCTCCAGCTGCTGCTCCAGCTGCTGCTCCAGCTGCTGCTCCAGCTGCTGCTCCAGCTGCTGCTCCAGCTGCTGCTCCAGCTGCTGCTCCAGCTGCTGCTCCAGCTGCTGCTCCAGCTGCTGCTCCAGCTGCTGCTCGTCTCGACCGACGGACGTCTCGCGTTCGTCTCGAGATCGTCTCGCGATCATGCAGTCGAGCCGCCCACAGGAGGGGGGGCAGCAGCAGCCGCTGCCCTTGGACAGGGCTCTGGGCGCGCTGCTGCTGCTGCACGGCAGCGGCTGCGCGATGCCGCTCTCCGGCCTCGCCTCCGCGCTGGGACTCGCGGACTCGGCGTTGCTGGCGACGCTGCGCTCCAAGCCGGAGGCGTTCGCCATCGTGGAGCGCAGCAGCAGCCTGAGCGGGGGCAGCAGCAGCAGCCTGAGTGGCGGGGGGCAGCAGCAGCAGAAGGAGCAGCTGCCCCCCGCCGCCCAGGGCGTGAGTCTCGACTGGAGGGTGCTGGCCGTGAGCGCGCTCCGCGTGTGCCCCCGGTACCGGGATCGAACCGGCTGCCCGGAGGGCGACGGCTGCGCAAAGCTGCACGTGTGCCGCCGCTTCGTGCTGGGCTCCTGCAAGTTCGGGTAAAGTAGAACTCGGCGTGCCGTGGGGGTCTCCTCCGTCTGGGCCCCCCATTCGGGTACAAGGGCCTCCCCCACTGAACGTCGGGCGAACGTACGGTGTTGCTGTTCACACGCAACGTGTTGAGTTTGTGCAATGTTAGTCTATGGGCAGTGTTAGTCTATGGGCAGTGTTAGTCTATGGGCAGTGCTAGTCTATGGGCAATGCTAGTCTATGGGCAATGTTATTCCCGCTTAGCACGTAGTCGGCTTTGGTGACCACAATTGCCGCGCAATAAAGTTGTTTTTGGGTTAGTTCGCATAAGTACAAACGTGTCGTAAAAGCCGCCACCACCCGACGCAGCCAATGAGTAAGCTTTGTCACGTCAACAGAACGTGCTAATGAGTTACTCCTTCCGCGCAGGTGTGTTGGAGAGTACACCTGCAACATCTACAACTTGAGCACGTGACCCAACCCAAACACAACTCTATGATGGCTCTCTATTCCCGTTCATGCTCTTGTTGTTGTTGTGTGCACAGTGCCGGCCCGAGCCTCTTGGGGGCCCTAAGCAGAATTTGATTTGGGGGCCCCCCTCCCACCACGCAGACTCATCTGTGCTAGAAGATTATTGACACAAATGTCACACTATAATGTTATAGCGAATATTATAAACGAATACAGTGAGGTTATGTATTAATAAAAAATAAAAACAACACTTAAAATACTTCACTCTTTTATTAAAACTTCTGAATACAAACGGTCACAAAAAACATATTAAATAAATTATTTGCAAATGTGCATTAAATGTGCAATCTTTTAAATAAAACCAAAATAGACAAACATTAATCTAATCAAAAATAGAATGTTACAAAAAAAAAGATACTTAAATAATGAAAGCAAACATAAGAACAGCAAGGGTTCAACAATGTCAACTGTACAACAATGACCTCAAAATCGTTCCTTCCTAGCTTTTCTGGAGGCAAAGTCACTAATGACATCATTGTATGGTATTGCTTGGCCAACTTTGTTATTAATACTAATGACTGCAAGTCCACTTAGTCTTTCCTGGGCCATTGATGATCTCAAATATGTTTTTATCAATTTGAGCTTGGAAAAAAAAACGATTCGGGGGCCCCCTGGTGGCCAGGGGGCCCCAAGCAGCCGCTTAGTTCGCTTATGCCTCGGGCCGGCCCTGTGTGTGCACCCTGCTATTCTCCTCTGTGAAACACTCACGTCGCTCCCGCGCGACAGGCATGTGTGTGTATCACCAGTCACCACACGACAGGCATGTGTGTGTATCACCACACGACATGTATGTGCGTGACACCGCGTGACGTATGCATGCGTGTGTGTATGGGGAGTGGTAGTGCAGCGGTTAGCGCTACGCTGCGCTACAAACCAGGCGACCCGGGTTCGATTCCCGCTCACGGCCAACATCAGTGACGATTATCTGAACCGATCCTGAGCCTCCCCTAGGTCGACTCAGCCTCAAATGAGTACCCGGTGCGATGTGTAAACATCGCCACTGGGGAGACAAAGGCGGCCGGCCGTGGTGTTGGCCACCCACCCCCTCGTGTGCCGTGCCGGCCTTCACAGGTGCTCGCTAACAGCACTTGCCCCTACAGTCTGTTGAGGCTACACGGGGGATCTTTGTGTGTGCGACACCGCCACGCAGGTCCGACTGCAAGTTATCCCACGACTTCCGGGATGGCCACAACCGAGATCTCTGCTACAAAAGCGGGGTCGAGAGCTTGCCCTTTGACCCCATGCAAACGCTGCTCCTCCAGAATGACCCCACGCTCCTACCCCAGGTACTGGACCCACTCCCACCCACCGCATCGTTCACTCATTACCGCCACTGCTTCTGCTGCTGCATCGGTCTAATCGTCACGTCCTACAATGTAATGTCCTGTGTTCCTCTCTCTCTCTGTGTAAGCCACGTCCCATGATATATTCACTCAGCAACTTGGCATCAAACGCTCCCAGTCGCAATCCAGATGCTTTTGTCGCTTAATTCGCTGGCTTCTTGCGGTGCTTCTCATGTTTAGATCATGTCGATTATGTTAAGCCATTTCGTTGAGCCGTCATTTGGGGCCGAGCCGCTGATGAAGAATAAGCTAATGGCTCTGTGGGCTTTCTCTGGTAAGATAAAAATAGTTTCGTTTTATTTGTATTTTTTGTAAGTGGTTTGTTTACCTTTCGTAGACTCTGCACTCCCATCGTGTTATTTGTATTGCTTCATTAGCTCATCGCATTCCTCCAATCTAAATAAATATTCTGATTCTGATTTGAATGTTCCCAAGGGAAGTCACATTCATACTCCCAGATCTTGCCATCTCACCGCACGATGTCTACGGGGCTGTCTGCCGCGCAGATTTGCAAGACCTACAAGGTGCTGGACGCTCCGGGCGAGTGCAAGTACGGCAGCAAGTGCGCCAGGCTGCACCTGTGCAGGCCCTTCGTGCTGGGAGTTTGTAAATTCGGGGACAAGTGCCGACGCAGCCACGGGCTGAGCGACGCGGCGCTGCGCCGGCAGCTGAAGCAGCAGGGCACGTACGCGTGGTCCGACGCCGAGCTGCTCAGCCTGCTGCGCAGGAGGGAGCAGATTCACGCCGCGGCCGCCGCGGCCGCGGGCGGCGCGGACGCGGCGGACGACGCGGCGGACGACGGGGCGACGAAGGCGCCGCTCGGCTTCGCCGCCCGCGGACGGAAGGCCGGAGGGAGCGGCGGCGGTGAGGCCCCCCGCGATCGGCCGGCGCCATGGCGCCACGGCGCGGTTGATCCTTGGGCGGCGTGGGGACGGTCCGGGGACGCTCCGGGGACGGTAGGGGACGGTAGAGGACGGTAGGGGACGCTCCGGGGACGCTCCGGGGACGGTAGGGGACGGTAGGGGACGGTCCGGTCGAGTCTCCCGCGGCCATCCGCCGTGGCCTCCCCGCGTGCGTCGCCGGCTCGCTCGCTCAGAATGAGGCCGCAGGGCGGCACGGAGCCAGGCTCCCAATCCGGGTGTCCGACCCAACCCCGGCGACCCCGCCGGGCTGTCAGCGTCGTTGGTAGAGCGCGGTTTGAGCTATGGGAGAGGGGAGCCGGAACGCCCGGAGGAAATCCACGCAGAACGGGGGTAGAGAGAAGACACGGCACACTCATCCACGCACTCGCTCGCTCGCTCACACTCTTGCATTCCAGAAGAGTGTTTGTACACGTGGGAGTATCCCGTAGCCTTGGCAGGAGAGCTGCACGCGTGGGAGTGGAGGGCACTGGGTTAGCTGGGTTATCTTTCTGAATGTTTCAAACCCCATTTATTTACTTATTTATTCCAGACGGCTGGCCAGCTGGCGCGGCAGGTCGCGACGGGGAGGGAGACATCTGCTTCTACCACCTCCTCTCCAAGTGCCACTACAAAGGTCGGTGTCGGTTCACCGTCGTCGCGGGCGGCCACGACCTGCGAGCGGCCGCTAACACCGCGACGAGCCGGCGCGCGCGCCACGAGCGTGACGCTTCTCCGTGTCGCGCGTGATGCAGAGCGCTGCCTCAAGAGCCACGCGGCGCTGCCGTACCGGTGGCAGGAGCGCCCCCACGGTGGCGGCGCGTGGCAGGATCTGCCCGACCCCGAGGCGATGGAGCGGCACTACTGCGACCCGGCCAGCGTCAGGTGCCGTCGTCCCCCGCCTCTCGCGAACGGCGCCGTGCCACGGTGCCGGGGGCCGTTGCCCGAAACGTCGCCGGATTATGTTTCTTGTACGTTCAAGGCCGCGCGGCGTTGTTGGCGAGCGCCGCGCCGCGCCGAGTTTCGTCGCGTGAGGAGCCTTAACACGTCAACATGTAGACTACGTGTATCTTTCGCGCCGTACGTAGCCAAGCGTGCTAATCGGACGTGTGGGGGAAGGACAACAAAAAGCACTTCAGAATAGGTGAACTCCTTTTTAGGTTTTATCTTTGAGCCAGTGGGGCCCGGCTATCGTACATGGGAGGCCATGGAGCTCGGCTCGCAGACGGAGAGGCCACCAGGCCACGGGGGCACCGGGAGCACTCACAGACAGAGAGGCCTTCAGGCCACGGGGGCACCGCGAGCACTCACAGACAGAGAGGCCACCAGGCCACGGGGGCACCGGGAGCACTCACAGACAGAGAGGCCACCAGGCCACGGGGGCACCGCGAGCACTCACAGACAGAGAGGCCACCAGGCCACGGGGGCACCGGGAGCACTCACAGACAGAGAGGCCACCAGGCCACGGGGGCACCGCGAGCACTCACAGACAGAGAGGCCACCAGGCCACGGGGGCACCGGGAGCACTCACAGACAGAGAGGCCACCAGGCCACGGGGGCACCGCGAGCACTCACAGACAGAGAGGCCACCAGGCCACGGGGGCACCGCGAGCACTCACAGACAGAGAGGCCACCAGGCCACGGGGGCACCGCGAGCACTCCGGGGGCACCGCGAGCACTCACAGACAGAGAGGCCACCAGGCCACGGGGGCACCGCGAGCACTCACAGACAGAGAGGCCACCAGGCCACGGGGGCACCGGGAGCGCTCACAGACAGAGAGGCCACCAGGCCACGGGGGCACCGCGAGCACTCACAGACAGAGAGGCCACCAGGCCACGGGGGCACCGCGAGCACTCACAGACAGAGAGGCCACCAGGCCACGGGGGCACCGGGAGCGCTCACGCCGCGTCCGTCGCTCGGCGCGAGCCCCGAGGCACAGAGCGTCGGGCGGGCAGCGGCACAAACGGCACCGTTATGGCAGCGAAAAGTCTCGAACGTCTCCGCGTCACTCCCCCGCGTCCGCTGTGCGCAGCCACGACTCGGTGGACTTCATGCACATGAAGTCGGTGCACGGCACGGTGAGGCGCCTCTCGACGGCCAACGCCGTCGCCATGCCGGACAACTTCCTGCTGACCACGCGGTGGTCGTGGTACTGGCAGGAATGCGTCGGCACGTGGATCAAGTTCGGAGACGAGGTGGGCGCAGCCGTCGCCACCACCACCACCGGCACCACCACCACCACCACTGTCACCTCCACTGCCACCACCGCCGGCACCACCACCACCACCACTGTCACCTCCACTGCCGCCACCGCCGGCACCACCACCACCACCACTGTCACCTCCACTGCCGCCACCGCCAGCACCACCGGCACCACCGGCACCACCACCACCACTGTCACCTCCACTGCCGCCACCACCGGCACCACCATCACCACCACCGCCACTGCCATCTGGCATCATACCTCTGGGCTAGATAAAATAAGTACCGCCTCGTTCAAAGGTCAACCGCGTTGTGCCCTACGGATGGGCACAAGTACACGGCGAGGGATGTAAACACAATCGAGCTGTAGAGCGAGTTCCTGCCGCTCCAGGGACCATCGAGCCACCGGTGCTCATGTCCCTCGTGAAGCCCCGTCATAGGAACGTGGAATTTCTGCGGTCGCTGGCCATGCGGGGCTGTGCGAGGGAGACGGGCGCCGGTGGGAAGCTCGCTCCGACGGAGTTTGTCCTGCGCTGTGTCCATGCGCAGGCCACGACCAACGACAAGGCCAATGCCTCTTCGCTCGACCTGGAGAAGGCCTACCACGAGGACAAGGAGGGCTCCTTCAAGTTCACTGCCGGCCGCTTCTCGTACCGCCTCGACTTTAAAGGTTTGGTCGACTTTCTAATCCGGAGCGGTTCGTAACGACGTCAAATGTCGCCACCGCCGCACAGTGTCCGCTCATCGCTCGCAGCCAGAGCGAGAGAGAGAGAGGGGGGGGCGGCTTAGGGTGGTGTGGCCACCCGGGAGACACGTGGCTCGGGGGAGCGACTCGGAGTGGGCTGCACATTTACTTACCAGACCCAGAATGTTATCCGTCATGAATGTTGCGAACCGTGTCAGTGGACAACGTTGTCATGTCAACACAATTGGGGAGCTCACGGCCACCAGCTCCAATGACGATTATCTGAACCGGTCCCAGGCCTCCTCCAGGTCGACTCGGCCTAAAATGAGTACCTGGTGCGGTGTGTAAACATCGCCACTAGGAGGGAGACAAAGGCGGCCGGGCATGGTGCTGTGTACCAGTGCCGACCCTAATAGGTGCTGCTCGTTAACAGCACTTGCCCCAACAGTGTGTGTAAGGGTACCCGGGGGATCTTTGTCTCTGTAAGCATGTGGAGGTGTTTACACTCGCGGCGCACTTGACCTGGGTGGTGCGTCTCGCGGCAGACATGACGCAGACCAACCTGGAGGTGGGCACGAGGAGGAGCGTGAGGAGGAGGCCGCTGCTCGTGACGGCGCGGGATGTGGAGGCGGCCCGCGGGCGGTGAGCACTCGGCTCGCTCCGTCCATCCATCTGTCACTTAAACAAAACGAAGCTGTTATTGATTTATTTACCAGACAAAGTCCACTGAGCTGTATAGCTCTGTTTCCGGAACGACCCGGGCCACAAATGGCAGCTCAACGGCGTGGCTTATCATAGTGTGTGGACTTTATAGCGGCAGAAAAATACTCTGAATGCACGTCGATTCTAAATGCGGAGGGTAAAACCGGAGGACCCGGAGAAAAAGCCACGTGACCACCACGGGGAGAACAGGCAAACTCAAGATATAGAGGGGTCCGGGTCGGGCTCGAACACACGACCTGCTGCATACCAGGCGAGGTAGTTAACATCCCATAGCCACTGGGGCGCTCGCGGTCTTGCGCGCTGGCTATTTACTTGTTTTGGCGTCGAGCTCGGGACCCTCGTCGACGTGGGCGCATTTCACGGACGTCTCCGTCCCCCCCCCCGCGCGTGACACCTCCCCTCCCGCCAGGCATGGGAGCCTGCACCGGATCGGCGTGGGCAGCGCTCCGGCTCACTGGGACCGCGCCTCTCTCTCCGACGTCGACATCTCGGTAAACGCAAACGGCCTCCGCCGGCGAGCTGTGGAGTGCGGTGCCCACGCAGTGGCAACAGCCCCTCCCCTGTGTTCCCTTGTGCACGCCGGTGCACGCGCACGCGTGCGTGCATTGTAAACGACGCTGGCCACCCACCCCCACGTGTGCCGTGCTGACCTTCGTAGATGCTCGCTCAAGGTTATATGGGGGGGATCTTTATCTTTGTTGTATCCCCATGTGTGGGGAGCGGTGGCGCAGTGGTAGCACGCTGCTCTAGCGATCCGGTGACGATCACCTGATCCGGCCCTGGGGGCCTAGCCACCGGCACAACAGCTGATGGCCACGAACCAGTCGTCATTAATGACCGTGGAGCACAGCTGCTGCGATCTTGGCAGACGAGGAGTTTGTCAAATAACCTCCGTTGTTGGCGTGTGCGTTGCCTCCCCCCTCCAGTTTGTGGAGCTCGTGAACACGACGTCGGAGTACAACGAGGTGGCGACCCTGTTCAAGAACACGCTAGGTCAGCCCTCCATCAATATCCTCAACGTCAAGAGAGTCCAGAACCTGGAGTTGTGGGATGCTTTCCAGAGGTGAGTTCTTCGAAGCTTGCGGGGTGTAAATTAAAAAAATACAATAAAAGGATTCGAAATCGAATTTTGGGTGGGATCGCCGCGAGTAAAATGCCACCGTGTGTCGTACGCCCTCCTCCACCCGACACGGCCAGTTAATAAAGTTGTCACGTGCCGAACGAACGAGTCATCCGCTTCGGAGAGCCACTCGCGGTGCTGAAGAGCGTCCCGCTCACGGTTAAGCACCGAGTTGTTAAACTGCCGGCCAGGAAGCGCGAGTGGATGCGCAAGAAGAACGGTGGCGTCGAGGTGGAGGAGCGGAAGCTGTTCCACGGCACGCGGCCCGAGCACGTGGCCCCCATCTGCCAGCAGAACATCGACTGGCGCTTGCGCGGAGCTCACGGAACGCGCTTCGGCGAAGGTAGCGCTCTCCCGTCTCCAACGCACAGACTGCCGTACGGTTCTTGTACCACGCTGGTCTACAGAGTGAGAGTGAGTGGAGTTTGTGTGATCTCCCCCTGTTCTACAGAGTGAGTGAGTGGAGTTTGTGTGTTCTCCCCCTGTTCTACAGAGTGAGTGAGTGGAGTTTGTGTGATCTCCCCCTGTTCTACAGTGAGAGTGGAGTTTGTGTGATCTCCCCCTGTTCTATAGAGTGAGTGAGTGAGCGCGGTTCGTATGATCTCTGCCTGTTCTGTAGAGAATGAGTGAGTGGAGGTTGTATTTCCTCTCTTGCCTCAGGGCTCCCCGGGTTCCCCCCAACACAGCCCCCTGCTCCCGACAGAGAGACCTCAGCGTGTGAGTCTCCCGTGTAAGCAACGTTCCGTTCCCATCGGGTGCCCCCCCCCCACCCTCCACCCTCCTCTCTCGCAGGGAGCTATTTCGCACGCGACGCTTCCTACTCCCACGCCTACTCCCACAAGGGCCGCAAGGGAACGGCCCCTGCCAGCGCGGCAATGTTCCTGGCCCGGGTGCTGGTGGGCCGCTACACTCGCGGCGTGGCCGGCTACGTGTGGCCCCCCGCCATCAAAGCTTCCCCTTCGACGTCGGCTGGGCAGCCGGCCCCGGAGGTTTTCTACGACAGCTGCGTGAACACCGAGATCGATCCCAGCATCTTCGTGGTGTTTGAAAGAGACCAGATCTACCCAGAGTATGTCATCGAATACCAGTTTTAGGGTTAGAGGAGGAACCCAGCTGGATGCGTCACGTTGAGGGTCCAAACGTCGCCATGGAAGCGGATAACCACCTTTGAACCAACGTTGGTTCAACGTAGACGTATAACTGGAAACTGTTGGACCAACGTTCCGTGTGTATTGGGGGAAGGCTGCCTGTGCACCACGAGGCTGTGTTGACACGGGCCTGAGGAAACTGCTTTAAGGTCGTGATCCACTTGGGCAATTTCAGGCCAATTATTGCCGGCAATAGTCACCGACAGTGGTTGTCGCAGCAGCGTTTCCCACTGTAAAAGTCTAATTTCCCCCCCCCCGCTCCCTCAAAATGTGAATAACTCCGATTCCAGCTGCCCCCTAGTCAGCAACCGGGCGGCATCTCCCAATCAGATTGCAGACAGAGGTCACATGACTGCCTGACGAGTTACGCTGAAAAAAATGGTGGCTTCCCGTATGGGTGGGATCGAGATGGATGGACTAGACTTGACCCAACTCTATCAACTCGTGACTAATATTAGGACTTACCCCATCTCTACCAACTCGTGACTAGTACTGGGCCTTGCCCCATCTCTACCAACTCGTGACTAGTACTGGGCCTTACCCCATCTCTACCAACTCGTGACTAGTACTGGGCCTTACCCCATCTCTACCAACTCGTGACTAGTACTGGGCCTTGCCCCATCTCTACCAACTCGTGACTAGTACTGGGCCTTGCCCCATCTCTACCAACTCGTGCCTAGTACTGGGCCTTACCCCATCTCTACCAACTCGTGACTAGTACTGGGCCTTGCCCCATCTCTACCAACTCGTGACTAGTACTGGGCCTTACCCCATCTCTACCAACTCGTGACTAGTACTGGGCCTTGCCCCATCTCTACCAACTCGTGACTAGTACTGGGCCTTGCCCCATCTCTACCAACTCGTGACTAGTACTGGGCCTTGCCCCATCTCTACCAACTCGTGACTAGTACTGGGCCTTGCCCCATCTCTAAGTAACTAGTGACTCATGATTGTTTACAACTCTCTACAGCCACTTCTTTGACCGCGCAGAACTCTTGTCAAAACATCACGAAAAACACATTGATTTACGTCAGACACTGCACATTAATACAGTACGTTTCAGGTGACGTACGTGCTTTTAAAGGCATGGCACAGGTACCCTTGTGTTTTGTTGAATATTTAGCAGTTAAGCTTGATTTATGCACTCTGAGGGCTTGAAAGGCTTTGATATGGAACACAGCTCGGCTCTGCCTTGTGCAAGGCTCCGAATATCTTGCTCAGAGATTAACACTCTCACATCTTCACTTGACACGTGGTGTTCACACAATCTGTTTTCGAAATAACGCGGTTCTTCTATTAGGGAACGCAACGCAGTGCAGGTTCATTAATTATAATTTCATTTGACTTTCGCGTAATTCATGCTAATTTCCAATGCTGTACATGATATATAAGTGCAGTAGGCACCCATTTTAACATGGAACGTGCCCATCGTAACACGAGAGGCACTTGTTTTTACACGATAGGCGCCCGTTATAACACGGGACTGCTACAAGACGGACTTCGCTCGCAACGGACGACGAGTCGGCACGTGATCTCGAGCACGCTTCGGCGCGGGCGTTGAGCGATGTGCGGCCCACGTGAACGCGAGGTGAACGGGGGGCGCCTCCCGCTCCGCTCCGTGTGGCTATCGGCGTGCCTTGCGGGATGATGGGCCGGGTTTTGCCGGTCACCGACTCGCGAACTGCGCGCTTCGTTCCCAAGCGCCGTGGAGACCGTGAACCGTGAGGCTCGTGAAACGTTCATAGAACGCTGCCGGAGGTGGGTAAAGTGCGTCGAACCGAATGTGGCTC
The DNA here is from genome assembly GCF_964198595.1 of Lampetra fluviatilis. NCBI lineage: Eukaryota > Metazoa > Chordata > Hyperoartia > Petromyzontiformes > Petromyzontidae > Lampetra > Lampetra fluviatilis. The sequence goes on from NC_136339.1 coordinate 6,796,606, forward strand.
GCGTGCGATGCGTCTATTGGGAGAGGGCATATTGTGCAATAATAAACATTCATTACCACCCCTCTGTGGTCTCGCCTCCAATACTCCGAGGCCCATCCCCGGACTCCCTCGATGACTGTCCCAGAGGGCTCAGCAGTCCCACCCGTGTGGCTCACACAGCCCCACCCGTGTGGCTCACACAGCCCCACCCGTGTGGCTCACACAGCCCCACCCGTGTGTGAGGCTCACACAGCCCCACCCGTGAGTCAGGCTCACACAGCCCCACCCGTGAGTGAGGCTCACACAGCCCCACCCGTGAGTGAGGCTCACACAGCCCCACCCGTGAGTGAGGCTCACACAGCCCCACCCGTGAGTGAGGCTCACACAGCCCCACCCGTGTGGCTCACACAGCCCCACCCGTGAGTGAGGCTCACACAGCCCAACCCGTGAGTGAGGCTCACACAGCCCCACCCGTGAGTGAGGCTCACACAGCCCCACCCGTGAGTGAGGCTCACACAGCCCCACCCGTGTGGCTCACACAGCCCCACCCGTGAGTGAGGCTCACACAGCCCAACCCGTGAGTGAGGCTCACACAGCCCCACCCGTGAGTGAGGCTCACACAGCCCCACCCGTGAGTGAGGCTCACACAGCCCCACCCGTGAGTGAGGCTCACACAGCCCCACCCGCGTGTGGCTCACACAGCCCCACCCACGTGTGTGGCTCACACAGCCCCACCCGTGAGTGAGGCTCACACAGCCCCACCCGTGAGTGAGGCTCACACAGCCCCACCCGTGTGTGGCTCACACAGCCCCACCCACGTGTGTGGCTCACACAGCCCCACCCGTGAGTGAGGCTCACACAGCCCCACCCGTGAGTGAGGCTCACACAGCCCCACCCGTGAGTGAGGCTCACACAGCCCCACCCGTGTGTGGCTCACACAGCCCCACCCACGTGTGTGGCTCACACAGCCCCACCCGTGAGTGAGGCTCACACAGCCCCACCCGTGAGTGAGGCTCACACAGCCCCACCCGTGAGTGAGGCTCACACAGCCCCACCCGTGTGTGGCTCACACAGCCCCACCCACGTGTGTGGCTCACACAGCCCCACCCGTGAGTGAGGCTCACACAGCCCCACCCGTGAGTGAGGCTCACACAGCCCCACCCGTGAGTGAGGCTCACACAGCCCCACCCGTGAGTGAGGCTCACACAGCCCCACCCGTGAGTGAGGCTCACACAGCCCCACCCGTGAGTGAGGCTCACACAGCCCCACCCGTGAGTGAGGCTCACAGCCCCACCCGTGAGTGAAGTGGAGGTGGCCTCACCTGTTGACCAAATGACCCTGCGTGGTCCCCCTCCTCCTGGTGGCCTCGCTCCACCGCCCGCCCGCCCACCCACCAACCCACCCACTCACCCACCCACCCACCAACCCACCCACTCACCCACTCACCAACCCACCAACCCACCCACTCACCCACCCACTCACCCACCCACTCACCCACCCACTCACCCACCCACTCACCCACCCACCCACTCACCCACCCACCCACTCACCCACCCACCAACCCAGGGCCCCCTTAAGGGCCCATCCACGGCCTCACCCGATCCCGGGGTGTTCCACCCACCCCTCTAACGCCCATTTCTGGAATCCCCTATCCGCTCATCTGCCGCTTGGTTCCCCACTGCATTTCCCTGATAGACCAAAACACGCAGACAGCGGCGCTTCCTCTCTTTGTCAAGGAACATGAACCATCGCGCTTTCAGATGCGCTTCTGCAGACGTCTGGAGCGTTCTTCCGATCTAAAACTATTTAAACTACATTATTTTTATTTTACCAGGTAGGGCCCACTGAGATGTACAGCTCTGTTCTAGGAACCACGCGGGCCACAAATGGCAGCTCAACGGAGTCACTTATTGTCGTGTGGGAACTTATAGTAGCAGCCACATTCTCTAATCGCTTGTTGCTTATTTTAATTGTGGAAGGAAAACCCGGAGGACCCGGAGAAAAATGCACGCGACCATGGGGAGAGAGAGAGACACGCAAACTCCAAATGTACAGCAGCAGCAGGCGTCGTCAGGGTCTGGATGGAACCCCCGACCTCCTGCACACCAGGCGATGGAGTTAACATCTACTAGCCACCGTGATGATGATGACAGAGAGACGCAAACTCCAAATGTACAGCAGCAGCAGGCGTCATCAGGGTCGGGATGGAACCCACGACCTCCTGCACACCAGGCGATGGAGTCAACATCTCTCCACCGCGTCGTCTCACATTTGCAAGCCACTGGGCGCTCTGCAATTCTACATCGAGATTGACAACTCATTTCTTTACAACTGCTTTGTGTGTTTTACTTTATTGTCCTTTCCTCGCACGGCTGGCAACGTACGGTGCGAAAGAAGTTAAACATTACATACAACAACACTCTTTGGTTCTTTCGACAAAGTCACGTACGAATAACACATTCAATGACTTCCACCAGCCAGCACCTCGTGCCCCCCTTGCCAAAGACGTCACCCCATGACGTCACGCCCTCCCACTCGCCGCTCCAACGTCACCGCCACGCCCCTTTATAAGCGGGACTTGTCTCCCGGTTGCGCCCCGCGCCGATTCGCGGCGCGCCCTCATTCACTTGCACGCCACTCACGCGTCGCGCTCGCCTCGGCTTCGTGAGCAAGCGATCGCGTAAAATAATAAAATATAAATAAAATAGATTTGTAGTTCGGCATTCGCTGTGAAATGTCGTCGTCCAAGACGGGCGGGAGGGGGGTGGCGCCGCCGCCGCGGCTGCAGTCGCTGGTGGAGCTGGACCCGCTGCTGCAGCCCTACGAAGCCGACTTCAAGCGAAGGTGACGGGGGGGGAGAGTGAATGCGGCGGCACGGGCAACGGGAGACAAGGCCCGGCTCGTGCGCGTGCTGTGTTGTGTGTACGTGCCGGGGAGACAAAGGCGGCCGGGCGTGGTGCTGGTGGTGGTGGCCCTGTCCACCCACCCCTCGTGTGCCACGGCAGGTGATGCCGCTCGCTGGCAGCACTTGCCCCACAGTCTGTGGCAGGCTATACGGGGGATCTTCGTCTTGTGTGTACGTGCACCTAGCCTGGCACGACGCGGGATTATGTGCTGACGTGACACTGGCACGGTGGCGAATTGCGGCCGCTGCGTTTGTTGGGGTCGATGACATCCAGCCGTGGACTGGCCAGGGGCTCGGGACGCGTGTGAAGAGCGGTAGGTCGACTCGGCCCTAAATGACGAACTGGTGCGGTTCGTAGCGGGGAGACAAAGGCGGCCGGGCGTGGTGCTGGCCACCCACCCCCTCGTGTGCCACGCCCGCCTTCAAAGGTGCCTGCCAACAGCACTTGCCCCTACAGTTTGTCAAGGCTACACGGGGGACATTTGTCAACGTGTGCGTACGCGCGCACACGTGAACCTAGCCTGGCACACACGTGAACCTAGCCTGGCACACACGTGAACCTAGCCTGGCACACACACACACGTGAACCTAGCCTGGCACACACACACGTGAACCTAGCCTGGCACACACACGTGTGAACCTAGCCTGGCACGCACACACACGTGTGAACCTAGCCTGGCACACACACACGTGTGAACCTAGCCTGGCACACACACGTGTGAACCTAGCCTGGCACACACACGCGTGTGAACCTAGCCTGGCACACACACACGTGAACCTAGCCTGGCACACACACACACGTGTGAACCTAGCCTGGCACACACACACACGTGAACCTAGCCTGGCACACACAGGCGTGTGAACCTAGCCTGGCACACACACACGCGTGTGAACCTAGCCTGGCACACACACACGCGTGTGAACCTAGCCTGGCACACACACACGCGTGTGAACCTAGCCTGGCACACACACACGCGTGTGAACCTAGCCTGGCACACACACACGTGTGAACCTAGCCTGGCACACACACACACACGTGTGAACCTAGCCTGGCACACACACACACGCGTGTGAACCTAGCCTGGCACACACACACACGCGTGTGAACCTAGCCTGGCACACACACGCGTGTGAACCTAGCCTGGCACACACACACGTGTGAACCTAGCCTGGCACACACACACACACGTGTGAACCTAGCCTGGCACACACACACACGCGTGTGAACCTAGCCTGGCACACACACACGCGTGTGAACCTAGCCTGGCACACACACGCGTGTGTGAACCTAGCCTGGCACGCACACACGTGAACCTAGCCTGGCACACACACACACGTGTGAACCTAGCCTGGCACACGCACACACGTGTGAACCTAGCCTGGCAGGCACACTCACGTGAACCTAGCCTGGCACACACGTGTGTGTGAACCTAGCCTGGCACACGGTGGCTAATGCCGGCTGGTGTATCACGTGGGAGGGCTTCATCCAGCAGTGGATGGTCCAGAGGCTGCCAATGCGCATGACGCGCGTGGCGTCCTGGGGAGCGGTGGCGCAGTGGTTGGCGCATAGCCCGATGAACCCGGCGACCCCGAGTTGAGATTGGCGCCCACGGCCAATCACATTCGTGACGGCGATTATCTCGATCTGTTACTGTGCCACCGCTAGATCCACTCGGCCCTAACAACGAGTGCCTGGTGTAGTGCGTGTAAAACATCGGTACCCGGGCGAGACAAAGGCGGCCGGGCGTGGGTGCTGGCCACCCACCCCCTCCTGTGCTGATCGCAAACAGCGCTTGCCCCGACAGCCGTACGAGGCTATACGGGGGACCTTTGTATGTGGGGGGGGATTAGTGGCCGAATTGTCGCAATCCGGCAGCCGCGAGTGCGACACGGCGCTGTGTGAATTGTCTGCACGCGCCTGTCACTGCCCCCCCCCCCCCCGTGGTGTCGCATTTCGTGGACGCTGGCGCCGCGGTGTGACCGTGGTGCAATCGTGGGGGGGGGGGGGCCGCACCCTGCTGGTGTTGCAATCCGCAGGGATCGCCGGCTACGCTGCGAATCCATCTCCCGGCGCGGTGGAAGAGTAGGCCAAGTGCCTAGAGGGGAGCTCCCGCTTCTACAGAGCTCCCTCGAGGTTGAGGCCTGGTCTGCCAGCAGTGGCACGAGGAAGCACTTGAAGGGCTGCCCCTGTCGCTTATTTGACATGTCACGTTCCCGCGCCTCGTGGGGCTCGTCCCAATCGCGCTCTCCGTGTCGCTTCACGGGGCAAAGGATCTGCTCTGAGCTCCCGCACGGCACTGCAGAAGTAGCTCCAGCGTGGGAGAGAGGCCCGCAGAAGTGGCCAGCGCAGAGCTAGCGCCGGGGTCCCTTCAAGTCACCGCTGGACGGTGGTGAGCGTGCTGAGGGTGGTGAGCGTGGTGATGCTGGCGAGGGTGGTGAGGGTGGCGAGGGTGGCGATGGTGGTGAGGGTGGTGAGGGTGGTGAGGCTGGTGATGCTGGCGAGGGTGGTGAGCGTGGTGAGGTTCGCGAGGGTGGCGAGGGTGGTGAGCGTGGTGAGGTTCGCGAGGGTGGCGAGGGTGGTGAGCGTGGTGAGCGTGGTGAGGGTGGCGATGGTGGCGATGGTGGCGAGGGTGGCGAGGGTGGCGAGGGTGGCGAGGGTGGTGAGGGTGGTGAGCGTGGTGAGGGTGGCGATGCTGGTGAGGGTGGTGAGGGTGGCTCTCGCTACCATGGATTGCAACGCTGAGAGTTTGGCTTCTTGTGGGAGGAACCAAGAGGTTCCTAGCCTGGCACGACACGGAATTGTAAACAAAACATGCCAATTTGCCCCTAGTCCAGCACACCGGTGTGTTGGGGAGTAAACCCACGACGTCTACAATGCGAGTACGACGTTTCGCCAGGAATTAAAGCTAGCGTCATCAGGCGACGGCCAGATTAGACTGTGTCGGGTGGTTGTGGTGAGAATTACATTGTTAACTTGTTTCCTGTTGACACCAGTTTTTACATAAGCGTATGCATAGTTAAACGATTAGTAGTGAATGGGTAACGGGCAAACCCTTCAATAGTAGCACAGTATTACTGATGCGTCAACTGATTTGTATTCAGAGTTTATAAAACGTTGCTGGCACGGTGGACAGTGGGAATGTTTCTCCCGGTGGGCTCAGGGCAGGGGCCGCTTGGCCCCACGTGACCCCGGGGCCCAGGCCCCACGCGAACTTCACGGCCCTGCAAATTCCCATGCAGTCTGCCTCTCAAGGATGCGCCAGGCTCAACCCCCTGGCCCTGGCATTCAACATCTTTGTTTGTCCACCAGGTAAGGCCCCACTGAGCTGTGCGGCTCCTTTTCAGGAGCGGCCTGGCTCCCACAAACGATAGCTCAAGGAAGCGGCCTATCACGCAAACTCCAAATATACAGCAGCAGGCGTCCGGGTCGGGATAGAACCCACGACCTCCCGCATAGCAGGCGAGGGAGACAACGTCTGCGCCACCCGGCACGCGGTTTGCAAACGTTAGCGCCGGGGAATACAAATGCGGCTGTGCGTGGTGGAGGCCTCAGCCGCCCGGCTTGCGGCGGGGCTGGGGGTGCGGGAGACACCGCGCACCGCCCGGGCTCCAACCCGGGCGGCGGCGGTGCGTTCGTGGCTCCCTGCGGACGACGGCGAGCGGCGCAGACTTTGTGGATGAAGAGCACGGGGAGGGAGAGGCCCCCCCCCGGCACCCAATCGGCTGGCACCCCTCCTCTCGACGTGTGCCAGGGGGGGGGGGCACCGGGGTCAACTCGGGGCAGGGGCGGACCCGCGGGTGACATTTGGGCGATGTATTTCTGGGCTGTGAGTGGCCCAGTTTAATTAGCGGAGTGTCGCAATGCCGCTGCCATGGTATCGCGTGTCCCAGCAAGACGGCGTGTGGGCTCAAGGTCATTTGAATGAACGTCCCCTGTGGGCTTGCGTCTGCGTGTGAGCCCGTGAGCGGGCACAGGGCTCGCACGTAGCGGTCAGCGCGGCGCGCTACGAACCCGGCGACCCGAGTTCGATTCCCGCTCACGGCCAACGCCGGCGATGGCGATTATCTGAGCCGGTGCTGGGTTTCTCCTAGGTCGACTCTGCCTTAAATGAGTATCTGGTGTGGCGTGTAAAGATTAGCACTCTGATATGGGACCTTTCTTGGCATTATTAAAATATAACAATCGGTTTTACCCTTTCTGGCAACAAAACAGTTGTGTCAAGATGTTTAAACACCAAACAGAATGCTTAGTCAAGGAATCCTGTCACTGCATTCACCACACACAGTACTCGTGGTGGTGAACTTGCAAACAACAAAAACAACAACACGCTCTCACAATAGATGGGCATTGTCTTTGAAACTGATTGGTCCACACCAGAGACAGCTTTCTGTTGAGCCTCGTCTCAAAGTGTTAGACTTGTTTGGTGTTTTAACATCTTGACACAACTGTTTTATTGCCAGAAATGGTAAAACTTATTGTTATATTTAAATACTGGCGAGTGGAAAGAAAGGTCCCATGTTGCAGCTGCTCACTCCGGGCTATACACGTCCTGATCGTGCATTGCCTTTGTGCTGTTCGCCTCGTGGCGTTCTCTGGATACAAAGGTGGCCGGGCGAAGTGTTGGCCACCCATCCCCCTCCACCTCCTGTAGCATCGGTGCTCACTAACAGCACTTGCCCCAACAGTCTGCTCAGGCTATCATGGGGATTTGGGTGAGTGAGTGTGTGGGAGTGCGTGAGTGAGTGAACGAGTGTGGAGTTTGTAAGTTCTCTCTCTCTCCCCCTGTTCTCTTCTGCATGGGTTTCCTCCCGTATCTCAGATTTCCTCCCCCATGTAAGCATTCATTACGTGGGCCAATAACACCTTAATATGAAGAGGACTGCAGAACTTGGTCAATTGTTGGTATTGTCGGCTCCTCAGTAGTTCCTCGGGGCTCCTCTGAGTGGGTACTCGCTATTTTTCAGAAGCAACCTGGATATCGCAAATGGCAGCTGAATGAAGTCGCTCATCACGTGGAAATATAGAGCAGCAGCAGCAGCAGCAGCCAAATCCTGTACGTGCGCGATGTTCATTCTAAATGTGGACGGAAAATCCGGAGGACCCAGAGGAAAATCCACGAGACCACGGAGAGAGAGACACGCAGACTCCATATACACAGCAGGCGTCGGGGTCGGGATCGAACCAACGACCTCCTGTACACCAGTCGAGGTAGTTGAGTCATTGCCGGTATTGTTGTTGTGTGGGTGTGCGCGTGTGTGTGGGTGTGTGTGCGCGTGTGCGTGGGTGTGTGTGTGCGTGTGTGTGCGTGTGTGTGTGCGTGGGTGTGTGTGTAGGTATGGGCGCATGCAGGAGCTCCTGGGGGAGATGGATCAGCACGAGGGCGGATTGGACGCGTTCACGCGCGGCTACGCCACGATGGGCATCTCGAAGGGCCCTGACGGGACGCTGTGCTGCCGGGAGTGGGCCCCTGGGGCCCAGGCCCTGCACCTCACGGGCGACTTCAGTGGGTACCCCCACCACCGCACCGCACCACCACCGCACCACCACCGCACCGCACCACCACCACCACCACACCGCACCACCACCACACCGCACCACCACCACACCGCACCACCACCACACCGCACCACCACCACACCGCACCACCACCACCACAGCAGCAGCAGCGGCGGCCATGTGTCACTAAGTGGCGGTGATGTCACCGCGGCGCCTGTGCCAGGCTGGGTGCACTTTGAGGCCACCGCGTGAAGTGCGTGGGGATCTTGCTGACGGCACGGGCAACGGGAAAGAGGGCCGCACGTGTGTGTGTGTGTGTATGCACCTGTGTATGTGTGCGTACGTGCGTGTATGTGTGCGTACGTGCGGGGGGGAGCGGTAGTATGGCTGTCAGCGCGCTGCGCTACGAACCCGGATTCCCGCTCACGGCCAACAACACGAGTGACGATTATCTGAACCGGTCCTGGGCCTCCCCTAAGTCGACTCGGCCTCAAATGAGTACCTGGTGCGGTGTGTAAACATCGCCACAACGGAGGCAAAGGCGGCCGTACTCACCGGCCTTTGTCGGTGCTCGCTAACGGCACTTGCCATGACAGTGTTCAGGCTTACTCGGGGGACCTTTGTCTTTGTCTCAGACGGCTGGGACCACTTCTCGCACGCCTTCTCGCGCCTCGAGTTCGGCAAGTGGGAGCTCCTCCTGCCCCGCAGGCCTGACGGCTCCCCCGCCATCTCGCACGGCTCCAAGCTCAAGGTGAGCCCGCGTCTAGGTGCGCTCGGCCTCAAATGGACGGGCCAGGCGCATCATGGCGGTTACATCGTCGTCGGCGTCGTCACCATCGCTGTGTTTGGCACGGTCGTGATGGTGACGATGGGTGACGATGGTGATTGTGGCTGTAGTGTGGATGGCGGCGGTGATGGCGGTGATGGCGGTAGTGGTGATGCTGTTTTGTTGATTTTCACATTGACGTTGTTCATGGTTTTATTGATGGTGATGTTGTTGTTGATTTGAGGTGGTGGTGGTGACGACCGATGGCCGCACGCTGTTCCGCATCTCTCCGTGGGCACACTACGTCACCAAGGAGGGTGCAGCCGTCACCTACGAGTGGGTGCACTGGGACCCGCCGAACCCCTACCAGGTGTCCAACCCGAACCCCGCCTAGAACACTGCCGCAGCCGCAGCACCAGCTGTCGCACCACCAGGTCTACCGCACCCCTGGCTGCCGCGAGGCCAATCCTCGCCACAGGCCCTTCTCTGCCTCTAACGCGGGGCTCTGCCCGTGCCCCCCCCCCCCCCCCCCCCGTGGCGCAGCGCGTGCACCCTGTGCCCCCGTGCCCACGCAGTCTGCGCATCTACGAGGCCCACGTGGGCATCTCCTCGCACGAGGGCCGCGTCGCCACCTACGAGCACTTCACGCGCCACATGCTGCCCCGCATCAAGAGGCTCGGTGAGTCGCTCGCTCACTTCACGCGCCACATGCTGCCCCGCATCAAGAGGCTCGGTGAGTCGCTCGCTCACTTCACGAGCCACATGCTGCCCCGCATCAAGAGACTCAGTGAGTCGCTCGCTCACTTCACGCGCCACATGCTGCCCCGCATCAAGAGGCTCGGCGAGTCTCTGGGCTCTCCACCTGTACCCATGTATTCCGCCTCCTCCTCGTGCCTCCATCGAGATGTCCCCTCTCTCTCTGTCTCTGTCTCTACGCGAGCGATGAGCGGGCACCGTGCGGTGTCGTCGTTACCGTTACCGAGTAAACCTCATCATCGCGGAGACAACGGCGGCCGAGTGCGGTGCTGGACGTGGACGCCCCCCCCCCCCCCCCCCCGCGTCTCCCCCTCGGGTGACGTGCTGGCCTCACTCGCAGTACTTGCCCCGCCCGCCGGTCGGGGCTATGTGGGGGACCTTTGTCTGCGTCTGCGCTTCAGGGTACAACTGCATCCAGCTGATGGCGGTCATGGAGCACGCGTACTACGCCAGCTTCGGATACCAAGTCACCAGCTTTTTCGCCGCCTCCAGGTCCGTGACATCGCCACCATCACCACCATCATCATCGCCAACATCGCCAACACCGTCGTCATCGCCAACACCGTCGTCATCGCCAACATCGCCAACATCGCCAGCATCATCATCACCAACATCGTCATCATCACCAACATCGTCGTCCTCACCAACACCGTCGTCATCGCCAACACCGTCGTCATCGTTGTCATCATCGCCAACATCATCATCGTCGCCACCAACATCATCATCATCATCATCGCCGACATTGTCGTCACCATCAACACCAACATCGCCATCGTCACGGCATCACCGACTCCGACGTGACTGTTGGCTCCTTCGGCGCCATCGACGCCGTCGGCATCCGCCACCCGCGCCATCACCGCGAGCGCCGCCGGTTTCTCCCCCCCCCCCCCCCCCCCCCCGTGCAGTCGCTACGGCACCCCGGACGAGCTGAAGGCGCTGCTGGACGCGGCCCACGCGCTGGGGCTGCGCGTGCTGCTGGACGTGGTGCACAGCCACGCGTCGCGCAACACCGAGGACGGCCTCAACGAGTACGACGGCACCGACGGCGCCTTCTTCCACGCGGGGCCACGCGGGGCCCACCCGCTCTGGGACAGCCGCCTCTTCAACTACCGCAGGTGGGCGCCAACGCCAACGCCGCCACCGCCGGGATGCTGGTGGACACCCTGCGGTGGTGGTGGAGATGGTGGTGGTGGTGGTGGGAGACCACAATAACACTGACACACTAATACTACCACAATAACACTGTGTATGCTCTGTGTGTGTGTGTGTTCTCTGTGTGTGTGTTCTCTGTGTGTGTGTTGTGTGTGTGCTGTGTGTGTTGTGTGTGTGTTCTCTGTGTGTGTACTCTGTGCTCTGCGTGTGCTCTGTGTGTGTGTGTGTGTGGGCTCTGTGTGTGCTCCGTGTGTGTGTGTGTGTGGGCTCTGTGTGTGCTCTGTGTGTGTGTGTGCTCTGTGTGTGTGTTGTGTGTGTGTGTGGGCTCTGTGTGAAGCTGGGAGGTTCTGCGTTTTCTGCTCTCAAACCTGCGCTGGTGGATGGAGGAGTACGGATTTGATGGCTTCCGCTTTGACGGCATCACGTCGATGATTTACCACCACCACGGTGTAGGTGAGACACGCGGGGACACGCGGGGACACGCGGGGACACGCGGGGACACGCGGGGACACGCGGGGACACGCGAGGACACGCGGGGACACGCGGAGACACGTGGAGACACACACAGAGACCCACACAGAGATGCACACAGAGAGACGCGGGGACGCGTGGGGACACGGACATTCGGGGACACAGACACACAGGCAGACAATGTTGATGGTGTGTGTCTCGGAGTAGGCTTCGTTAGCGTTGTTGGTGGCGTTGACGATGTGCAGGAGCGGGGTTCTCTGGGAACTACGAGGAGTACTTTGGGCTGCAGGTGGACGAGGACTCCCTCGTCTACCTCATGCTGGCCAATCACATGCTGCACTCCTTCTACCCACAATGCACCACGGTCGCAGAGGTACCGCCCCCCGTGCCCCCACACACGGCTTGAGTCGTTGGCAGTGTTGACGATGCAGTTGGCAGTGTTGACGATGCAGTTGGCGTGTTGACGATGCAGTTGGCAGTGTTGACGATGCAGTTGGCAGTGTTGACGATGCAGTTGGCGTGTTGACGATGCAGTTGGCAGTGTTGACGATGCAGTTGGCGTGTTGACGATGCAGTTGGCAGTGTTGAAGATGCAGTTGGCAGTGTTGACGATGCAGTTGGCGTGTTGACGATGCAGTTGGCAGTGTTGAAGATGCAGTTGGCGTGTTGACGATGCGGTTGGCGTGTTGACGATGCAGTTTGCGTGTCGACGATGCAGTTGGCAGTGTTGACGATGCAGTTGGCGTGTTGACGATGCAGTTGGCAGTGTTGACGATGCAGTTGGCAGTGTTGACGATGCAGTTGGCGTGTTGACGATGCAGTTGGCAGTGTTGAAGATGCAGTTGGCGTGTTGACGATGCGGTTGGCGTGTTGACGATGCAGTTTGCGTGTCGACGATGCAGTTGGCAGTGTTGAAGATGCAGTTGGCAGCGTTGACGATCCAGTTGGCAGCGTTGACGATGCAGTCGGCAGCGTTGACGATGCAGTTGGCGTGTTGACGATGCAGTTGACGTGTTGACGATGCGGTTGGCAGTATTGACGATGCGGTTGGCGTGTTGACGATGCGGTTGGCGTGTTGACGATGCGGTTGGCGTGTTGACGATCCAGTTGGCAGTGTTGACGATCCGGTTGGCAGTGTTGACGATCCGGTTGGCAGTGTTGACGATGCGGTTGGCAGCGTTGACGATGCAGTTGGCAGCGTTGACGATGCAGTTGGCAGCGTTGACGATGCAGTTGGCAGCGTTGACGATGCAGTTGGCAGCGTTGACGATCCAGTTGGCAGCGTTGACGATGCAGTTGGCAGCGTTGACGATGCAGTTGGCAGCGTTGACGATGCAGTTGGCAGCGTTGACGATCCAGTTGGCAGTATTGACGATCCGGTTGGCAGTATTGACGATCCGGTTGGCAGTGTTGACGATGCGGTTGGCAGCGTTGACGATCCAGTTGGCAGCGTTGACGATGCAGTTGGCAGCGTTGACGATGCAGTTGGCAGTGTTGACGATGCAGTTGGCAGCGTTGACGATGCAGTTGGCAGTGTTGACGATGCAGTTGGCAGCGTTGACGATGCAGTTGGCAGCGTTGACGATGCAGTTGGCAGTGTTGACGATGCAGTTGGCAGCGTTGACGATGCAGTTGGCAGCGTTGACGATGCAGTTGGCAGCGTTGACGATGCAGTTGGCAGCGTTGACGATGCAGTTGGCAGCGTTGACGATGCAGTTGGCAGCGTTGACGATCCAGTTGGCAGTGTTGACGATGCAGTTGGCAGCGTTGACGATGCAGTTGGCAGCGTTGACGATCCAGTTGGCAGCGTTGACGATGCAGTTGGCAGCGTTGACGATGCAGTTGGCAGCGTTGACGATCCAGTTGGCAGTGTTGACGATGCAGTTGGCAGCGTTGACGATGCAGTTGGCAGCGTTGACGATCCAGTTGGCAGCGTTGACGATGCAGTTGGCAGCGTTGACGATCCAGTTGGCGTGTTGACGATGCAGTTGGCGTGTTGACGATGCAGTTGGCAGCGTTGACGATCCAGTTGGCAGCGTTGACGATGCAGTTGGCAGCGTTGACGATGCAGTTGGCAGCGTTGACGATCCAGTTGGCAGCGTTGACGATGCAGTTGGCAGCGTTGACGATGCAGTTGGCAGCGTTGACGATCCAGTTGGCAGTGTTGACGATGCAGTTGGCAGCGTTGACGATGCAGTTGGCAGCGTTGACGATCCAGTTGGCAGCGTTGACGATGCAGTTGGCAGCGTTGACGATCCAGTTGGCGTGTTGACGATGCGGTCGGCAGCGTTGACGATGCGGTCGGTAGCGTTGACGATGCGGTCGGCAGCGTTGACGATGCGGTCGGCAGCGTTGACGATGCGGTCGGCAGCGTTGACGATGCGGTCGGCAGCGTTGACGATGCGGTCGGCAGCGTTGACGATGCGGTCGGCAGCGTTGACGATGCGGTCGGCAGCGTTGACGATGCGGTCGGCAGCGTTGACGATGCGGTCGGCAGCGTTGACGATGCGGTCGGCAGCGTTGACGATGCGGTCGGCAGCGTTGACGATGCGGTCGGCAGCGTTGACGATGCGGTCGGCAGCGTTGACGATGCGGTCGGCAGCGTTGAGTGTTTTGTTTGTCGTCTTGTGCTGGTTGGCCACAGCCTGTGGGAGGGCTCTGTCAGTTGATTCCGCCAACTCATTCTCTTGCTCGGTTCAACTAGAGCAGTCGTATTTTAGTCCGACACTCGTCACGAATGATTAGCTGAGAGTTTTGAATTCCTAAATAGTTTAGCGTCAAACTATAACCTCCATATCCCTAAGAGAGGGTGCTTGCCTATGAACGTCTGGCAGCTCACCAGCATTGACTCGAGCAAGGCTGCCTCTGCTGCTAACGAGACACCGACTGTCGAATCGGTGCGGTGGGAATTGTGCACTCTCAGCAGGATGTGTGTGTGGGGCTGATGGGCTGAGTAAGGAATCATTGTAGGTTGTGTCTGCAGAGAGGGACGCGTGAAGGAGGAGGAGGATCGTTGATATCGTTGGCGTTGGGGACTCACAAATCCCCCCAACCCCACCCCAGTTGAATTCCCGCTCACAGCCAACACCAACACCAACACCGATGACGATTATCTGAAACTGTCCTGGGCCTTCCCCAGGGTGGACTCGGCCTAAAATGAGTGCTTGGTGCAACGTGTAAAATCTATCGCCACTGGGGAGACGAAGGCGGCCGGCCGTGGTGTTGGCCACCCATCGTCCCACGTGCGCCGTGCCGGCCTTGATGGGCGCTGCTACTATCCCACGGCACTTGCCCCGTCGCTCTGAGAAAGGCTACACGGGGGACCTTTGTCCGCGTGGCAGGAGGTGTCGGGGATGCCGGCGCTGTGCCGCCCGGTGGAGGAGGGGGGCGCCGGCTTCGACTACCGCCTGGCGATGGCCATCCCCGACAAGTGGATCCAGGTACCACGGTGCACCGCCGCCGGCGTCGGCCATGCTCTACCCACTGCTGGATGAAGGCCTCCTGAAGCCGTCGCAGTCTTCATCTTCACGTGCCGCCTTGCGTCTCCATGTCCCCCCCCTGTATCCCCCCCCCCCGTGTCTCTGAGCGTCCCCGTAGATAATCAAGGAGCGCAAGGATGAGGACTGGAACATCGGGGATATCGTCCACACGCTCATCAACCGGCGGCACGGGGAGAAGTGCATCGCCTACGCAGAGAGCCACGACCAGGTGACGAGGCCGAGGCTGAGACCTCCCGTGGTGTCGCCTCTCACGGGCTGCGGGGGTCGCTAGGCCGCTCATTTGCGCTGCCCCCCCCCATCCCCTGCCCCTCCCCGCCGTGGCCCCAGGCGCTGGTGGGGGACAAGACGCTGGCGTTCTGGTTGATGGACAAGGCGATGTACTTCGACATGTCCGTCCAGTGTCCGCCCAGCGTCATCGTGGACCGGGGCATCCAGCTGCACAAGCTGATCCGCCTGCTGACGCACGCGCTGGGCGGCGAGGCCTACCTCAACTTCATCGGTAGCGGCGCGACCCCCAGCGTGCGTGCGCGTGTGCGTGCGCGTGTGCGTGCGTGTGCGTGCGCGTGTGCGTGCGCGTGTGCGTGCGTGTGTGCGTGTGCGTGCGTGTGTGCGTGTGCGTGCGCGTGCGTGTGCGTGCGCGTGCGTGCGTGTGCGCGCACGTGTGTGTACGTGTGTGTGTGTACGTGTGTGTGTACGTGTGCGTGCGTGCGCGCGTGTGTGCATGTGCGCGTGCGTGCGTGCGTGTGTGTGTGTGTGCGCGTGCGTGCGTGCGTGTGTGTGTGTGCGCGTGCGTGCGTGTGTGTGGGGAGTGGTAGTGTAGCGGTTAGCGCTGTGCTGTGCTACGAACCCGGCGACCCGGGTTAGATTCCCGCTCGCGGCCAACGCCGGTGGCGATTTATCTGAACCGGTCCTAGGTCTCCCCTAGGTCGACTCGACCTCAAATGAGTACCTGGTGCGGTGTGGCGGTGTGTAGTAAACATCGCCATTGGGGAGACAAAGGCGGCCGAGCGTGGTACTGGCCACCCACCCCCTCGTGCGCCGTGCTGGCCTTCATAGGTGCTACTCGCTAGCAGCACTTGCCCCAACAGTCTGTTAAGGCTACACGGGGGATCTTTGCGTGTGTGGAGCACAGTGGTTAGCGCCGTGTCGGCCACCGAGCCAGGGCCTAGGCCTCGGCAAGGTAAAAGGTAAAAACAACGAGTCTACCTTTACCCTACCTTTTACCCTTACCCCATACAAATTACCCGATTACAGGCTAATTACTGGGGTACTACACGTGAAAAAGGTTTATAACAGGTAAATGCTAGGTAGAGCGCTTTACTCATATAGAATACTCTCGATGATTCCAATTTTAAATGTTGGCCACTGACTGCGCCACGGAGCTATTAGCGGTAAACAAGGTACCGTATTTACCGGGTAATACTTCGCGCTACTTTTACCCGACCCTTTACCTTACCCCTCGGCATGTCGACACCTTTACCTTTTACCTTTACCCTTTTACCCGGTAAAAAGGGTAAATTACCTTGCCTTGCCGAGGCCTACCGGGGCCACACAGTTGACGGGCGGTCGTGTGAGGGACACTCCGAGAGCCTAGGCCCTAGGGTGACGGTTCAAGCCCCGGGTCTGGGCGTCTCCCTCGGCAGGTTTACAACGGCCGTTTCGTTGTCGAGGTGTTCGTAATGGCCTCTGTGACGCAGCCTCGTCTGGAATCTCACCACCACCGCCCCCAATCTCCCGACCCCCGTCGCAGGCAACGAGTTCGGGCACCCCGAGTGGCTGGACTTTCCCCGGGTGGGGAACGGCGAGAGTTTCCACTACGCGCGGCGGCAGTTCCACCTGGCGGACGACCCGACGCTGCGCTACCAGCACCTGCAGGCGTTCGACGCCAGCATGAACCACGCGGAGGAGAAGTTCGGCTGGCTCGCGGCGCAGCAGGTCGGACGGCGCGGCGTGCTCGCTCGCCGCGGTTGGGTGGTGGTGCGGTTGGAATGCGGCGGGCCGCTCCGGTTAATACCGTGCGCCGTCTGCACCGCTCGCGGTGGACGCTCCGGGAGCCCCGTGACGTCGTTGGCAAGGAGGGGTCGGCCGTCGTGTGCCGGCGTCGCGCAACACATTTGACAAATTCGAAAATTGCCATCGCACCCCTCCCCCCCCCTCCCGCCCCCCCCTCTCCCCCCTCCCGCCCCCTTGCCCCATGCTGGGGAACCATCGCCCCGCGCTATGGGAACGTCGCCGACGTCAAACGTACTGAATAACAACGGCTATAATAATAATAAGAGTGATGATAGCCGTGGTTGTTGTTGTGTGTGTGTGTGTGCAGGCGTTTGTGAGCTGCAAGCACCAGGGCGACATGGTGGTGTCGTTTGAGAGGGCCAACCTGCAGTTCGTGTTCAACCTGCACCCCGCCAACAGCTACACCGACTACCGCATCGGCGTGCGCACGGCCGGGAGGCATCCTCACTCGCTGGCCGCACGCACACGCGTCGCAGCGTGTGTGTCGTGATGTCTGTGTGTCGTAGTGTGTCGTGATGTGTGTGTGTGTCGCAGTGTGTATGTGTGTCGCAGTGTGTTTGTGTGTCGTAGTGTGTTTGTGTGTGTGTATACCAGTAGGGGGAGGCACAGCGCCAGTCGTATCAGTCAGCCAACCCACGGCACCTGCCGGGTCTGCCCCGTGACCTCCTGTCGGCATTGAGCCTTCCACACTTCATGTGACGGCCTCAAAGTGCGCCTGGCCTGGCACGGGCGCCGTGCTGACGTCACCGCCACTTAGTGGCGAATGGCGGCTGTTGTTGTTGTTGGTGTCTGCGTGCGTGCGTGGCTGTCTTTGGTAGTGTATCTGGGGGGAGCGGAAGTGCAGCAGTTGGCGCGCTGCTCGCGGCCAATACAATTGACAATTATCTGAACTTGGGCCTCCCCTATGTCGACTTAGCCTTAATTGAGTACCTGGCGCGCAGTGTGTATTAAACATCAGCCGTGGGGAGACGAAGGCAGCCCCAGCGGCTTCCGCGAGTCTCTTGTACCTCCGCCCCCCCCCCCCGCGCGTCTCCATGTAGCCTTGAGTCCTTGACGGCGAGTCCGCAGGTACCACATCGTGCTGGACACGGACCTGCGGGAGCACGGCGGGCACCAGCGGCTGCAGCACGACGTCGAGTTCTTCTCCAGCCCCGTGCCCATTGGGGGCCTCCTGCACTCCATCCTGGTGAGTTGGGGGGAGTTGGGGGCAGGGGGGGAGTTGGGGGCGGGGGGGGGAGTTGGGGGCGGGGGGGGGAGTTGGGGCAGGGGGGGGGAGTTGGGGCAGGGGGGGGAGTTGGGGCAGGGGGGGGGTGTCCTTGGAGGGGGGGTTCATGATGGCCATGTCGGGGGACGTGACGGCCTGGGCACATTCCCCAATGCTGTTGGTTGAAGGCTCAGAGAGGCAGCCTAGGGCACTTGTGGTTCAAAGTTACAGTTCACTAATGTGTCTGCGTGTGTCCGTGTGTCTGCGCGTGCGTGTCCGTGTGTCTGCGTGTGTCCGTGTGTCTGTGCATGTGTCTGTGTGCACACGTGTGTGTCCGTACATTTGTGTGTGGGTTTTTGTCTATGGGTGGGTTGGTGTCTGTGTGTCGCCCTGTATGTGTGTCCATGTACGTGTATTTATGCACATGTGTATATGTATTTTACACACGTGTGTGCACGTCCGTCCCATGTGTTTGTGCACGCACGCACCAGCTGTACATCCCCTCGCGCGTCGCGGTGGTCCTGGCCAACAGGGAGCTGGACAACTAAGACCATTCACGACTCTGCATCGTGAACCAATCGCGTCGGCGTCACCACCGATCACAGTCAACCCGTTCCTGCAACCTATCGCCAGCCACGCGCGCCTGATCGGGATGCCGCCCTCTCTACCTCTCACTCACTCGCGCTGTCACGCTGTGTCACGCTTGCACACTGCCACGTGCTTGTCACGCTGTGTCACGTGCTGTCACACACTGTCACGTGCTTGTCACGCTGTGTCACGTGCTGTCACACACTGTCACGCGCGACGGCATCTCACCTCCACTCTGTGCCTATTCCTCTATGCTCGTTCACCCACTCGCTCACCCACTCGCTCACCCACTCGCTCACCCACTCGCTCACCCACTCGTTCACCCACTCGCTCACCCACTCGCTCACCCACTCGCTCACCCACTCGCTCACCCACTCGCTCACCCACTCGCTCACCCACTCGCTCACCCACTCGCTCACCCACTCGCTCACCCACTCGCTCACCCACTCGCTCACCCACTCGCTCACCCACTCGCTCACCCACTCGCTCACCCACTCGCTCACCCACTCGCTCACCCACTCGCTCACCCACTCGCTCACCCACTCGCTCACCCACTCGCTCACCCACTCGCTCACCCACTCGCTCACCCACTCGCTCACCCACTCGCTCACCCACTCGCTCACCCACTCGCTCACCCACTCGCTCACCCACTCGCTCACCCACTCGCTCACCCATTCACCTGCTTGCTCACCCATTCACTTATCCCCTACCCACTTCTCTACTCTGGCCCTCGCTCTCCGCCTGCGCTGTCCCTCTCTGTGGGTACCGTCTGTGCCCCAGGGGACGTCCGGCCATTCTCTCCCAACTCGTCGCGGCACTTTATGTTTGACAGCAGCCGATGAGCGGCCGTGGTGCGGCGTGACCCCAAACAGTTCCAAACTCTAACTCGGAGCGGCGCCCTGACCCCGCGTCTCCAAAGTCCGCTTAAAAGTAAAAAACGAAATGGGATGCCTTTATTCTAGTTTGTTTTTTTAATTAACCGCGTTTTTTGCCGAGAAAGTTCGAGGTCTGTCGAAGTTTTGATAATCGCCGGTCGCCGCTCCTGCCGGGGGGGACGCGCGACCCGACGACGTCTCGCAATCGCCGCGCCACCGAGTCGCGTGGCCCCCGCTCGTCGTCGAAGTGTTCTGACGGGTGCGCTCGGCACGAAGCTCACGTCGAAGCGTTCTGACGGGTCAGCGTTGGGTTGGCGCTCGGCACGAAGCTCGAAGCGTCAGAGCGTTGAGCCGCAAGTCGCCCTCTGTTCCGACTCCTGAGTGGAGATGCACGGTTATAGTGAAGAGTGGAAATACCTCTAAACAAACGAAAGAATTGTGATTTTGTTTCTTGTTGGCTCTATGATTATCTATCTTGCAAATGAAAGTAATTGGGACAGAATCTGTTCAGTTTAGGATAACGCTTAAAACAACATGCTTAGAGATGCTTGCGCACACACAAAAACACTCGCATTGGCAGACGCTCGCATTCACGGACACACACACACACGGACACATACACGGACACACTCACAGACACACACACGGACACACACACTCGCACACCTCTCCTCTGCCACCGGTTCCCGCGGAGTCAGAATGACCGTGGCCGGGGCGATGTCCGTCTGGCTCGGCGCTCGTTCCGCGCGGCTCCTGGCGAGCGATTCGTGGTCCACTTCGTGGTCCACTTCGTGGTCCACTTCGTGGTCCACTTCGTGGTCCACTTCGTGGTCCACTTCGTGGTCCACTTCGTGGTCCACTTCGTGGTCCACTTCGTGGTCCACTTCGTGGTCCACTTCGTGGTCCACTTCGTGGTCCACTTCGTGGTCCACTTCGTGGTCCACTTCGTGGTCCACTTCGTGGTCCACTTCGTGGTCCACTTCGTGGTCCACTTCGTGGTCCACTTCGTGGTCCACTTCGTGGTCCACTTCGTGGTCCACTTCGTGGTCCACTTCGTGGTCCACTTCGTGGTCCACTTCGTGGTCCACTTCGTGGTCCACTTCGTGGTCCACTTCGTGGTCCACTTCGTGGTCCACTTCGTGGTCCACTTCGTGGTCCACTTCGTGGTCCACTTCGTGGTCCACTTCGTGGTCCACTTCGTGGTCCACTTCGTGGTCCACTTCGTGGTCCACTTCGTGGTCCACTTCGTGGTCCACTTTGTGGTCGTGCCGCTGCGGAACGACCGCCGAGAACCCCCCGCCGCCTCCACCCTGCGCGCCCACCGACTCCTCGGGGGTCTTGAGCGGCGAGTCGCCGCACCCTCCCCCCCTCCCCTCGCGTGCCCTCCTCCATCGCGTCTGGCGGGCTGCGTCTGTGGGTGGTGGAGGCCCACGAGGGCGCAGATTCGGTCGGCTCGTTTGGAGAGCTCACCACCCCCCCCCAAAAAAAGTATTTTGAACAAATGGCTGTGACCCATCACTCGGTGCATTGCAAGGCTGTCGTTTGTGGTAGTTGAAGTCGTACATGTCATGGCGAGTTCAATGTCTTATTTAAATGTTCTCGTGCATCGGGACGGCGTGCGCATCGAGCGCAGGACGGGCTGCGATGTGAAGCCTTCGCACGCGTGGCACGGCAGCGCCGCGGGGAGGGGAGGCAAGGAAGTCGTGACTGGGAACGGAGAAGGGAAGAGAAAGAGTGGGAGATGGGGGGGGGACAAGGATGGATGAGAAACGGGAGCCACGGGGTCAGGGAGACGAGGAGGGAGAGGCCGTGGCAGCAGCAGGGAGAGGCTGTGGCAGCAGCAGCAGCAGTGAGCGGCTGTGGCAGCAGCAGGGAGAGGCCGTGGCAGCAGCAGGGAGAGGCCGTGGCAGCAGCAGGGAGAGGCCGTGGCAGCAGCAGCAGCAGCAGTGAGCGGCTGTGGCAGCAGCAGCAGCAGGGAGAGGCTGTGGCAGCAGCAGGGAGAGGCCGTGGCAGCAGCAGCAGGGAGCGGCGTCTGTTTTCACAGTGGGCGGGGAGAGGGAAGGAGCTCGGTGGGCGTGGCCTCACGGAAGCCACGTGATTGAAGGGAGGCTGCAGCTGGTTTAGAGATGGTCCAGTGATGAGAGGACTCGCTGCAGTTGATTAATGTATATTCTTGGTTCTTTCGGTAAAGTCACGTAGAAGGGAACTAATAAAATAATAAAAATATAAAACAATAAAATTCTCACGACGTTTCGACTGCAACACAAGCAATCATCATCAGGTGTGAAATCCACACTTTACCGAAAGAACCAAGAATATGAATCCCTGTAGTCACGAAAGCTTTAAATCAAAATTGATGAATGTAGTGAATATCGTATTCGTATTGGAAGTAGGCGAGCAATGGCACAAACCCCGATGCAATAAACAACGCGAAGTCGAATTGTGACTCTTGGGGCGTCGCGTTGTGGACGTGAATGTCGTGATCACGGTACCCATCGCTCGGGCGTGGCTCGTGCCGCCACGCGTGTGCTTGCTGCGTGTCATTTGTCACAACCCTACGTGTATCTATGTAGACGAGGCATTAATCGGCACTCCCCATGCTGTTAGCGGGTAGCTTCCCCTTCGCGGCAACAGGGGACGGAAGTGCGATTACGCGAATGTAAAGGACCGTGGCCCAAGGAGCCAACGGCAGTCCCTGGGAGAGGGATCCTGGGGACAAGATCCCCAAACCCCGGGAGGGGGACTGGGGGATGACGTCACCTTCCAGAAGGCTCTGGAAGGGGGGCGTAGCTAGGGCGGAGCCAGCCACGGACCTGTATAGAAGCCGGTCCTCTGAAGGGTTCGGCTTGGTCATCTCCAAGCCGTGGACTGAAGACCTGGGCTGAAGGTAGGACCCTGGACCCCAAGCTACAGGGTCCTATCTTCTGAGGGCCGGAGCTGAGTGAGGCCGGCGGTCGGGTCGGCGTGGCCCCCCCTCGGGCCCCTCGCCGGACGGCTCCGAGCCGGCGTGGCCCAGTGTTGGGCGGCAGTGTAGGCCGGAGGCCGCCTCGGGCATTGCGTGGAAGGGGCCGCTACCCCTTCGTGTTCGGGACCCTGTGACAGAGTAGTGAAATAAACATCGTGTGGCCCCACAGAAGGTCTCCTCTGGTTATTGACCCACTACATATACACGTGTGTAAATATCCAACTCATTTATCCACTCAACTCACCCACTCATTTACCTATCCATTCACCTGCCTACTCACTCACCTACACACTCACCGACTCACCAACACTACACACTAACTCGCCTACACACCGACTCGCCTACACGCTCACCCACTCACCTACACGCTCACCGACTCACCAACACGCTCACCCACTCACCTATTCACTCGCCTACCCACTCGCGTAACTCACCTCCCCACTCGCCTCCTCACCCAGGGGTCCCCTCCTCCTCTGCATCCCGGCCTCTAACAGCGGCACCTGCTCGTGCTGCTCTCCCGGCCCTGCCGCCGGCGATCTCGGCCCACGTGGGGGGTGGCCGAGCGAAGAAGCCACGAGGAGGTGGTGGTGCGACCTCGAGGCGCGGGCAAATTCTGTGCGCGACGCACCTCGGACGGCGTGGGGAGCGGTGGCGAACTGCGCCGACCAACTCCACCGGCGACAACATGAGCTCAAATCCCCAGCCCACGGCTCTCATCAGTGGCGACCGCTCTGTGTGATCCTCGGCGCGCTAATTCTGGGCCCTATTCCCACCACCGCTCCTCCGGCGAGGATCTCTGGTGACAGCAGCAGCAGCAGCGGGGGTTGTTGTTGTTGTCCAGGAGCTCCGTGCCAATGTGCAGGTCCTCCTGCCGCTGTCGCGACGGGAGAGAGGGCTTCAGGCTTCAGCAGGGAGAGAGAGAGACTCCGTGTTGTGCCGCTGTTCCTCTGCTGCAGCAGCGCAGGCCACAGCGAGTTCGCTGTGGCCCACGGCGTGGCCACAATGGTCGCGCCGCTGTGACCCGTGTCGGTCATGTTCCCATTCATGAAGCTGTGGCACGGCGATGCTCTGATGCGGTTGGTTGTTACACCACTGGTGAGTGAGTGGGTGGGTGAGTGGGTGAGTTGCTGGTTACACTACGAGTGAGTGAGTGAGTGGGTGGGTGAGTGGGTGAGTAAATGGGTGGGTGAGTGAATGGGTGGGTGGGTGAGTGAGTGGGTGGGTGAGTGGGTGGGTGGGTGTGCACTTGTGGCTGCGTGTGCACGTGTGTACGTTTGTACGTGCGGCTGCGTGTGTAGGTGTGCACGTGTGTAGGTGTGCACGTGTGTACGTTTGTACGTGCGGCTGCGTGTGTACGTGTGCACGTGTGTAGGTGTGCACGTGTGTGCGTGCGGCTGCGTGAGCGTGGTGACGCGATTGCTCCTGTGGGTGTTGAAGGGAAGCGGTCGCAAACCGCCTCCAGGAAACTCGTGCGGCTTTGTGAGTTTTCCCCGCACTCGAACTCGGACTCGATCTCGAACTCGGCCGGGCGAGTTGAGCGGCGCTCGCTCGCTCGCCATGGACTCCCGCTGGGCTCGCTTGCTCGCCATCGCCCTCGGTGAGTGGCCGCATCCCCAGAGCCGCTCGACTCCCGCGCGGAGCCACCGCGCCCCGCACGCTCGGTGTGACCCACACGGAGACGCACATCGCGGCGTGCTGCTCGGTCCCAGGCGGCCGCTTTAGAGGATCGCCCCCCCCCCCGGCTGCCCCAGACCGGCGCTGATCGTAGCCCGACCCGAGCGGGCGGCTGCCCCACGCGACGCCGAGCCGCTCCGCGATGATGATGTTGTTGATGTTGTTGTGGATGTTGTTGATGTTGTTGTGGATGTTGTTGATGATGTTGATGTTGTTGTCGGCTATGACCTGCGGCTGTCGAGGCAACGAGGGAAGAGCGCCCGAGTTGTCGCCTGCGGGGTCGTTCTTCATCCTGACGCTCGCGCTCCACGCGGTCGTTTGTGTTTTGAACGACGCGATTTGTTTTTAATTCAGTGAAGCATCGTGCAGTGCGTGTGAAAGTGAGTGTGCGCGTGTGTGTGTGTGAAAGTGAGTGTGCGTGTGTGAAAGTGAGTGTGTGTGTGAAAGTGAGTGTGCGTGTGAAAGTGAGTGTGCGTGTGAAAGTGAGTATGTGTGTGTGAAAGTGAGTGTGCGTGTGTGTGTGTGAAAGTGAGTGTGCGCGTGTGTGTGTGTGAAAGTGAGTGTGCGTGTGTGAAAGTGAGTGTGTGTGTGAAAGTGAGTGTGCGTGTGAAAGTGAGTATGTGTGTGTGAAAGTGAGTGTGCGTGTGTGTGTGTGAAAGTGAGTGTGTGTGAAAGTGAGTGTGTGTGAAAGTGAGTGTGCGTGTGAAAGTGAGTGAGTGTGTGTGAAAGTGAGTGTGTGTGAAAGTGAGTGCGTGTGTGTGTGAAAGTGAGTGTGTGTGAAAGTGAGTGTGCGTGTGAAAGTGAGTGTGTGTGAAAGTGAGTGTGTGCGTGTGAAAGTGAGTGTGTGTGTGTGTGTGAAAGTGAGTGTGCGTGTGAAAGTGAGTGCGTGTGAAAGTGAGTGTGTGCGTGTGAAAGTGAGTGTGTGTGTGTGAAAGTGAGTGTGAAAGTGAGTGTGTGTGAAAGTGAGTGCGGCCGGATCGAGGGGGCTAAACGGGCGCGGCACGGGCTGGAGAAGAGATGGAGTGATGTGGTACAGGAGGATGTGGAGCTGAGTGGACTTGCCGATGACTGGTACCAGCGGTGTCAAGATCGGCCTCAGTGGAGGAGGCTCGTGAAGGACGCTACTGGGCAGTTGGAGGCAGTCGCCCTCCAGCAACAACGGAGGGCGGAGGAGCGACGCTCACAACAACGAGCGGAGCGCCGGGTGGCTAAAGCACAGCAAGTTGGTACAGTAGGGGGCACAGGTGGTGCATCAGCCAGTCATCTCGGTCATCTCGGTCAGTCGACCCGTGGCACCTGGGTCTGCCCCGTGACCTCCTGCCAGCGGGCGTTCGACACTTCACGTGGCCTCAAGGTGCACATGGCCTGGCACAAGCGTCGTGGTGACGTCACCGCCACTTAGTGGCGAATGGCGGTTGTTGTTGTTGTGTGAAAGTGAGTGTGCGTGCGTGTGTGCTCGTACATTGCGCATGGAACTGAAGGGAAATTCCGACGCGACTACGTGCGTGCGGTGAGCCCACATCACCGCTCGTTACCCGCGGGCGGAGGAAGCGTGCAGACGAGTCGATAGCTCGTCGAGTTTCCTGCCCAGATCCCCACTCGCAAAGCGCCGCCACGGCCGGAGTGGGACCGACGTGAAGAAGTCGACCCAGGACCCGTGCCCATCACGCAAACAAAGAACCCCCCCCCGTGTAGCCGTGAGCAGGCTGCTGTTGGGGCAAGCGCTCTTAGCGGGCAGCACCGGTCACGGCCGACCCGGCACCCGATGATGATGATGCGGCGTGGCGAGCACAACGCTCAGTCCCCGAACCAGGTACTCAGTTGAGGCCGCGTCGACCTAGGGGAGGCCCAGGACCGGTTCAGATATTCTAACCACTGCACCACCGCTCGCACGCAGCCAGCCAATAAGACCGCACTCAAATCTTCTACACGCTGACACACACGCGCACACACACACACGTGTGTGTGGCGTTAGAGAGGTGCGAGTCTGTGTGCATGCGTGTGTGTGCATGCATGTGTGTGCATGCGTGTGTGTGGGCATGCGCGTGTGTGTGTGCATGTGTGTGCATGCGTGTGTGTGGGCATGCGCGTGTGTGTGTGCATGCGTGTGTGCGTGTGTGTGCATGCGTGTGTGTGTGCGTGTGTGTGTATGCGTGTGTGTGTGCGTGTGCGTGTGCATGCCTGTGTATGTGTGCGTGTGTGGAGCCGTAGTGCGGCTACCCGCTCACGGCCACCACCACAGTGACAGCGATTACCTGAACCGGTCCTGGGCCTCCCCTAGGTCGACTCCGCCTCACACGAGTCCCTGATGCGGCGTGGATTGTGGTCTGGGATGTGACCCAATGGCGAATTCATTTGTTTTGATGACGCTTTTGTTGTTGGCGTCTTTTTGGTTTGGTGCCGTTTCTTAATTAGTTTATTCACTTTTGATTTTGCTTGGTTGCAGTTGGGGTTTCATTTGCTTGTTGTGTGTGTTGGGATTCTTTTGCGCCGTACGTAACCAACGGCGTTCATAGGATTTGGTCTCATAAATGACGCGATATACATTGCAAGTATTGTTATCATCGCCGGGGAGACGAAGGCGGCCGGGCGTGGTGCTGGCCACCCACCCCTCGTGTGCCGTGCCGGCCTTCATAGGTGCTACTCGCTAACAGCACTTGCCCCTGCAGTCTGTTAAAGGCTACACGGGGGTCTTTGTCTTTGTAGGGGACCGGCGATGTTGATTGGGGGTGGGGGCACCGCTCCGGGCGATGCGCGTCCACGCTCACCACAGGCTCATCAACGTCCTCATCATCACTGGCATCGCATCATCATTGCATCATCGTCGGCATCATCATCACTGGCATCATCATCGTCGGCATCATGATCAGCGCATCATCATCATCATTGCATCATCATCATCATATCATCATCATTGCATCATTGTCATATCATCATCATCGCATCATCATCACCGCTATCATCATCATCATTGCATCATCATCATTGCATCATCATTATCATTGCATCATCATCATCATTGCATCATCATCATTGCATCATCATCATCACTGGCATCGCATCATCATCATCATCACTGGCATCGCATCATCATCACTGGCATCGCATCATCATCACCATCATCATCACCATCATCACCATCATCGGCATCATCATCATCATCGGCATCATCATCATCACCACATCATCATCATCGTCGGCATCATCATCATCATCACATCATCATCATTGCATCATCGTCGTCGTTGGGACCTCACGCCGCTGGCTGAACGCTCCTTACAATGAACACGCGGTGGGGGGGGGGGAGACGTTCTGATTCATGTTAAACGCGGGGCTCTCGTTCAACAGTGATTGCCATGGCACTGCTGATGATGATGATGATTGCCATGGCACTGCTGATGATGATTGTCGTGCCACTGCTGCTGCTGCTGATCACACGTCCGCGCCTCCCTCCCCGCGCCACGCGCAGCAGCAGCAGTGAGCTGCGTGGTCTCCAGCGGGCGCGCCACCCAGCCGGCGGCGGTGGTGGTGGTGGCCCTGGAGGGCACCAGCGTCACCCTCAACTGCAGCGCTACGCCCCCTCCCGATCGCTCTCAGGGGAATCCGCAATTCACGTGGAAATTCTCTGCGGCCAACTCGCAAGACGCGGCCAAGTGGGTGAGTTCGGGCCCGTGCCAAGGGCGCTGAATTTTCGCGGTGGACAGACGGAACCGGGGACTCGTGCAGTGTCGGGTGGTCTATAAACAATCTGGAGATCTCGACACTTGAGACGCGTAGAGCGACACGGGGACGACGACTTCTAGAGACAAAGACGGCGTCGTGTGTGCCAGTCTCTCTCTGATTCCACTCTCTCTGATTCTAATCTCGCTCTGATTCCAATCTCGCTGTGATTCCAATCTCGCTCCGATTCCAATCTCGCTCTGATTCAAATCTCGCTCTGAGTCCACTCTCGCTCTGATTCCAATCTCGCTCCGATTCCAATCTCGCTCTGATTCCAATCTCGCTCTGATTCCAATCTCGCTCTGATTCCAATATCGCTCTGATTCCAGTATTGCTCTGATTCCAGTCTTTCTCTGATTGCAGTCTTTCTCTGATTCCAATCTCGCTCTGATTCCAGTCTCGCTGTGATTCCAATCTCGCTCTGATTCCAATCTCGCTCTGATTCCAATCTCGCTCTGAGTCCACTATCGCTCTGATTCCAGTATTGCTCTGATTCCAGTCTTTCTCTGATTGCAGTCTTTCTCTGATTGCAGTCTTTCTCTGATTCCAATCTTGCTCTGATTCCAGTCTCGCTCTGATTCCACTCTCGCTCTGATTCCAGTCTGCTCCAATCCTCTGTCCGGGCTGCCCCATCGCAGATCATCCGCCACCAGGCTGGGGACTCGTGCGTGGCTCCCACGCGGCTCGCGAGCCGCATCGCGTGGAGCGGTGGGAAGCCCTCGCTCGCCGCGGCGCACCTCGTGCTCGACCCCGTGTCCGCCCGCGACGCGGGGACGTTCAGCTGCACCGTGGCCGGGACGACCGTCAGCTCGAGCCTCCTCGTCACGGCGCCCGCACCGACAGCAGCAGCGCCACCAGCAGCAGCAGCGCCATCACCAGCAGCGCCACCAGCAGCTGGTGAGTGTGGCTCTTAGCAGGGATTGCCTGGACCACCGAAGGGAGTAGACGCAGGCATACGCCCCGACTAGTCGACGCGTCCGACATGCGCTTGTCCAATGTTGACCCGCTCTGGCGGTGGTGGCCGTGGTGGTGGCCGTGGTGGTGGCTACACTGCTGCTGCTGCTGCACGTGGCGGCTGCTGTGAGCCGGCACTGTGGAGGCAGCAGCGAGGGTTGGTGGGTCACTGCACAGATGTTGCGCAATTCCCTTGTCCACGTGGACATCGTCGAGGAGTCGTGCCCTGGCTCGCAAGGGGAAGGCTGATGTAGCGCCACGGCTGTAACTTCTAATTGAGGTGGCTGAGCCAGGCGATGCTGCTGCTGAAGCGGGAGGCTGATGGGCGCGCCGCTGTGGGGTGGCCGTGCCGTGTCCGTGCGGGCGCGCAGATCTCCAATGTTGCACCGTGGCCCTGGCCGTCGTCTCCTGCTTCCTCTGCCTCTTCTCCGGGATCCTCACCGCGCTGCTGCTGCGCGGGACCCGCTGCTGCTGCGGTTGCCTCTGTCAATGAGCCGGGCGCGACGAGGCCGACTCCCGACTCGGCCCCTCAACCCTCGGCCAGAGCCCCTCCCGAGGATAACGGTGCAAATCATCATGGGGGGCGATTGGCCCGGGCCCCGCGATTCGGGGGGCCGTGCTTCGCCGTCACGGCGTCAGATGTAATGCTACCGGTTTATTTTTTAAGGCGTTGTGGGGGGGGGGGGCACGCGGGGAGATTTTCCCCAGCCACCCCCCCCATGAACTGTCCTGTCCTCAGCCTGCCTATAGCTCTTCCTGGACGTCTGTAGAAAGAGCTTTAACGCTTATCGGATTCCGCCAGTCTACTCTGATAGAAGCGCACGACTGTATCCGTGATGAGCGCTGCACTTTACGTCGTTGTCGTGCAGGGGGCGCTGCGAACATCCACGCGCCCCCCGCACGAACGACGGAGGCGCAGGGGCAGACGCTCGATCACGGTGGAATCGATCTGCAAACGGCGGCGGTCTCCTCGCACGGCCAGCAGCTCCGTGTCGCGTCATCTCGATCCCGCAATCCCATGAAGGTGAAAGTCCGCATCGAACCGTGCCCCCAGCAAGGCCATCTACTTAACGACGAGAGAAAATTCACACGAAATGTCATTTTCAATGAGGTATTTTAATGAAGAAATAAAATTGTCTAATTCAAAACATAATACAATTCAAAGATGTTTCATTTTAAAGCTTCAAAACGGGGCATCGGGTGCTTGTGTGAATGCGTCGTTCGTGTGCAACTTTTTTCGTGACTTCCCTGGCCGAAGGCCGTAAATGGTTGTTCGTGGATGCCTGTGGATGCCTGTGGCTTCCACGAACAACCCCGAGTGGGTGAATATTCTCTGATTGTGATTCTCCTACCCCGAAGGCGATCTACCCGTGACTGTAGCCATGTACAACAGCGTCATTTCTTGCGTGAACACTCATGTCTTGAGAATAGATGTTTGTGTTTAGTTTGTTGTCCTTCCCCCGCATCTCCGACTAGCACGGTTGGCTACGTACGGTGCGAAAGAAGTTCCACGTACATACGTAATACCGTTAATGTCACGTGACAACGTTGCTCGTGTCCCCGGTCAGAGGATATGTTTGAGATGCATTTTGGGTAATTTCTTCAATTACGGTTTGAGATTTTGGAAATGAATAAAAACATCTTCTAAATATATGTAACCTGTGTGGCTATGTACTTGTTAAATTGTGCATATTTTCACGCTTCAGTATTATAAGGAGAACCTCTTTCATATCTTTTGAACATATTTTTGTATAAAGTGGGGAGGTGTGATGGAGAGCCTTCACGTGAACACGATCACTAATCGATTCGTTTCGGTGTGATCGATCCCGTGTGATCGATTCCGTGTGATCGAGTCGGCGTGTCACGCCACCTATGTTAGAATCGGCTCGGAGTGGCGCAGGTGAGACGCTGAATGAGGGAGCTCCTTCAACATGTGACTTGTAACCGTGAGATCAACACTAGAATCTAAATTAATTGATGAGGATGAAGTAATAATTAGTCTATGGGCAATGTTAGTCTATGGGCAATGTTAGTCTATGGGCAGTGTTAGTCTATGGGCAATGTTAGTCTATGGGCAATGTTAGTCTATGGGCAGTGTTAGTCTATGGGCAATGTTAGTCTATGAGCAATGTTAGTCTATGGGCAATGTTAGTCTATGGGCAATGTTAGTCTATGGGCAGTGTTAGTCTATGGGCAATGTTAGTCTATGGGCAGTGTTAGTCTATGGGCAATGTTAGTCTATGGGCAATGTTAGTCTATGGGCAGTGTTAGTCTATGGGCAATGTTAGTCTATGAGCAATGTTAGTCTATGGGCAATGTTAGTCTATGGGCAATGTTAGTCTATGGGCAGTGTTAGTCTATGGGCAATGTTAGTCTATGAGCAATGTTAGTCTATGGGCAGTGTTAGTCTATGGGCAATGTTAGTCTATGAGCAATGTTAGTCTATGGGCAATGTTAGTCTATGGGCAATGTTAGTCTATGGGCAATGTTAGTCTATGGGCAATGTTAGTCTATGGGCAGTGTTAGTCTATGGGCAATGTTAGTCTATGAGCAATGTTAGTCTATGGGCAATGTTAGTCTATGGGCAGTGTTAGTCTATGGGCAATGTTAGTCTATGGGTAGTGTTAGTCTATGGGCAGTGTTAGTCTATGGGCAGTGTTAGTCTATGGGCAGAGTTAGTCTATGGGCAGTGTTAGTCTATGGGCAATGTTAGTCTATGGGCAGTGTTAGTCTATGGGCAGTGTTAGTCTATGGGCAATGTTAGTCTATGGGCAGAGTTAGTCTATGGGCAGTGTTAGTCTATGGGCAGTGTTAGTCTATGGGTAGTGTTAGTCTATGGGCAGTGTTAGTCTATGGGCAGTGTTAGTCTATGGGCAATGTTAGTCTATGGGTAGTGTTAGTCTATGGGCAGTGTTAGTCTATGGGCAGTGTTAGTCTATGGGCAGAGTTAGTCTATGGGCAGTGTTAGTCTATGGGCAGTGTTAGTCTATGGGCAGTGTTAGTCTATGGGCAATGTTAGTCTATGGGTAGTGTTAGTCTATGGGCAGTGTTAGTCTATGGGCAGTGTTAGTCTATGGGCAATGTTAGTCTATGGGCAATGTTAGTCTATGGGCAGTGTTAGTCTATGGGCAGTGTTAGTCTATGGGTAGTGTTAGTCTATGGGCAGTGTTAGTCTATGGGCAGTGTTAGTCTATGGGCAATGTTAGTCTATGGGCAATGTTAGTCTATGGGCAATGTTAGTCTATGGGTAGTGTTAGTCTATGGGCAGTGTTAGTCTATGGGCAGTGTTAGTCTATGGGTAATGTTAGTCTATGGGCAGTGTTAGTCTATGGGCAGTGTTAGTCTATGGGCAATGTTAGTCTATGGGTAGTGTTAGTCTATGGGCAGTGTTAGTCTATGGGCAGTGTTAGTCTATGGGCAGAGTTAGTCTATGGGCAGTGTTAGTCTATGGGCAGTGTTAGTCTATGGGCAGTGTTAGTCTATGGGCAATGTTAGTCTATGGGCAATGTTAGTCTATGGGCAATGTTAGTCTATGGGCAGTGTTAGTCTATGGGCAATGTTAGTCTATGGGTAGTGTTAGTCTATGGGCAGTGTTAGTCTATGGGCAGTGTTAGTCTATGGGCAATGTTAGTCTATGGGCAATGTTAGTCTATGGGCAGTGTTAGTCTATGGGCAGTGTTAGTCTATGGGCAGTGTTAGTCTATGGGCAGTGTTAGTCTATGGGCAATGTTAGTCTATGGGCAATGTTAGTCTATGGGCAGTGTTAGTCTATGGGCAGTGTTAGTCTATGGGCAGTGTTAGTCTATGGGTAGTGTTAGTCTATGGGCAGTGTTAGTCTATGGGCAGTGTTAGTCTATGGGCAATGTTAGTCTATGGGCAATGTTAGTCTATGGGCAATGTTAGTCTATGGGCAATGTTAGTCTATGGGCAATGTTAGTCTATGGGCAATGTTAGTCTATGGGCACGCGCCTGCCGCGGGTGGCCCAGGTGGCCACTGGGCTGACCACCCTGGGCAGGGCTCATTGCTCGCTGTACGAGACAGAAGAGAAGAGGGAACTTGTGCCGGCGGGGACGCGCACCGCGGAGATGGAGCGACGACATTGGCTCTCAGAGCTGGAATATTCCTGCAACTCGCATCGCGGGTCCGTTGGGTGATGGCTACGGCTTGGGGAGGCCTTCATCCAGCAGTGGATCGACAGAGCCGCCTTGGGGCAGTGGTCAGGGTTGGTGGATCATGCAAAGATGTTGCGAGATTTCTTTCCCGTGCCCCGGCTCCCCAGGAGAAGGCGCTATAGCAGAGTGCGGACTAATCTTCATCTGTGGACGGGATAGAGTGTTTCCCCCTCGCCCGCACGCGTGGGTATTATCCACTTGCTTCGGTTTCCTCCCACATGTAAACACACCCGTTAATATAGTCCGATAACGCCGTAGTGTAGAGAGGACCGCAGAGCTTGGGCAACGGCCGGTGGTGCCGGCTCCCCGCTCCTCGCCTGTGGCTACTCCTCCTCCTGCCGCTTGAGCCCCCCCCCAACCCCCACCGCTCTCTCTCTCTCCACAGGGCGGCGCGGCGTTCCGAGGCGGCGTTGCTTCAACTCGGAGTTTAATTTCCCGTTCGTCGCCACGAGGGGGCGATGGACACACGTCGCCCCAGGCGTGCGGAGCGGCGCCCATTGGAGCCGCGGGGGTTGGGGGGAATCCCCGTCTCGGTGACCCGCCACAACACGTCACCTCGCCACAACACGTCACCTCGCGACACAACACGTCGCCTCGCGACACAACACGTGGCCACGCGTCACAACACGTGGCCACGCGCCACAACACGTGGCCACGCGTCACAACACGTGGCCACGCGCCACAACACGTGGCCACGCGTCACAACACGTGGCCACGCGCCACAAAACGTGGCCACGCGCCACAACACGTGGCCACGCGCCACAACACGTGGCCACGCGTCACAACACGTGGCCACGCGACACAACACGTGGCCACGCGCCACAACACGTGGCCACGCGTCACAACACGTGGCCACGCGCCACAACACGTGGCCACGCGTCACAACACGTGGCCACGCGCCACAACACGTGGCCACGCGCCACAACACGTGGCCACGCGACACAACACGTGGCCACGCGTCACAACACGTGGCCACGCGACACAACACGTGGCCACGCGCCACAACACGTGGCCACGCGTCACAACACGTGGCCACGCGACACAACACGTGGCCACGCGACACAACACGTGGCCACGCGCCACAACACGTGGCCACCCACTCCGCCACCGGGGAGTCCGTGACAGCGCCATGCCGCGTGGCTATGGAACGTGTTTGTTCCTGTTGCCTCTTGCTCATCAGATGCCACTCGTGAGACTGTTCCCGCGCCCTCTTCACACAACGGGTGATGAGGAATCGAGTGAAACGTCCATAATAGAACTAGTCGGTCGTTAGAACGCGATCTAAGCCAAAACAACCTTCATTCTAGATGATATTGGTCGCGAAAGCCGACGTGTGAACCCCACGTTGAACGCGTCACTCATTCTCTTCGGGCCCCAGGCTGTCAACAATATCCACTCCAATATAATAATAGGAAATATCCACTCCATCTCTCGACCGGCCTCTCGGCTCGTGTACTGTGAAGACGGGCCATTGCCTGCTATATCATACACTGCGTGTGTATTATGTGTGTGTTTGTGTAACGTGTCTGTGTGTGCACCAAGGCCGTAGCCATGGAGTCAACATTGGGGGGGACCAAATCTTCGAGGGTGTCTGGGGGTCCCAACCCAGGAAAAAATATCTAAATTTGAAAACTCATTTCCTGCCTAAAATAAAAAAAAATTCAATAACACGTGGGATGACCTTTTTTGTATTTTTTACAATGTCTAATAGTGTATTGTATTTCACTGCTCTGTTTTAACTTTTTTTTGACCATTTCCTGTTTCATTGTATGTAATGGCAGAGATTAGGGATTCATAAAGTACAACCATAACCACAATCATATAAACATAAATCTATGCGTTGATTTATATGAGGACAAGTTCAGATATTGTGGCCAAGGTTTAGCAAGTTGTTATTTTTATTTACGGAGCATAGCAATTATGTTTTTATAGCAATATATTGTGGTGGGGGACATTTTGAGCATATTTGAATATGGGGGGGGAGTGGAGCATTGCCCGAAACGTCACCGATTCCAAGTCCTTAAGGCCACAGCGCTATTGCCACTGAACGCGTTGAGTCTATCAGCCACGTTACTTGAAATTTGATGTTTCTCAGAGAAACTACTTTACCATTTGCGTGTTGATGACTTATTTGCAATATGTTATTTAATCCTCATCCTCATTTTTGCTAAATATTTAAAAGATAACTTTGTGAAACACTCTACGCGTGATTTTTCGCCATGTTTTCCTCTTCTTGTGTATTTGTTGATATTTGACTTGCGACCTCTGGTGTACGTTGTTTCGCTTTCCTGGTAACCGACTCTGCTTTCGTTGATGAAGCCAGATTCAAGAGCTTCTTAGGCCACAGGGTACTACAAAATAGACAAAAACTTTACTGACACGTGACTTATTCTATCCAGCAGTGGATAGACCACGGCTGGCCCATCAGCCACGTGACTTATTCTATCCAGCAGTGGATGGACCACGGCTGGTCATCAGCCACGTGACGTGTTCAGGCCAGCTTTGGATGGACCACGGCTGGTCATCAGACACGTGACGTGTTCAGGCCAGCTGTGGATAGAGCACGGCTGACGTTCGAGTTGCGACGGGGTCGCAGAGACCACGCCCACTCACTGGGTGACGTCACCGCCCGGGTCTCTTTAAAAGGACGCGCCCCTCAGTCTGCACAGAGAGAAGAGCCAGAGGAGAGACACGTGGAGAGACACACAGAGAGACACACAGAGAGACAAAGAGACACGTGGAGAGACAGAGAGACACGTGGAGACAGACAGAGAGACACGTGGAGACAGACAGAGAGACACGTGGAGACAGACAGAGAGACACGTGGAGACGGACAGAGAGACACGTGGAGACAGACAGAGAGAGACCCGTGGAGAGACACGTGGAGAGACACGTGGAGACACACAGAGAGAGACACAGAGAGAGACACGTGCAGACACAGGGACACTGGGAGACGGAATGGAGGGCGCTCTGCTCGTGCTGCTGCTCGCGACGGGTGAGTGTCGGCGCGGAGGATCCGTCTTCGTTGTGCTGTGCGCGTGTGTCTGTGTGCTCACCTGGCCGGGTACATGTGCACCTAGCCTGGTACAAAGTGTTTTGGTGGAGTCCATATTGTTGTATAGACGTGGTGCATGAATGTGTACATGGGATGCACGACACACGTGTGTGTGTGTCCTGCATTAAATGCATACAAACACAAAGACAAAGGTCCCCCGGAAAGTCTTAACAGATCATTGTGGCAAACGGTGCTAGCGAGCACGTGATGATGGCCGGCACGGCACACCAGGTGGCGGGTGGCCAGCACCACGCCCGGCGGCCTTTGTCTCCCGAGATGCGATGTTTACCCATCACACCAGGTACTCATTTGAGGCCGAGTCTATCTAGGGGAGGCACAGGACCTGGTTCAGATAATCATAACTGGTGTTGGCCGTGAGCCGGATTCGTAGCGCAGTGCGCTAATCACTGCGCCACCGCTCCCCACACCCTACACCTGCACACGCAGCACATGCATCGCGTGCGACATCAGCTGCATGCTCGTGTGTACACGTGTGTGTACACGTGTGTGTGTACGCGTGTGTGTGTGTACGCGTGTGTGTGTACGCGTGTGTGTGTGTGTACGCGTGTGTGTGTGTGTACGCGTGTGTGTGTACGCGTGTGTGTGTACGCGTGTGTGTGTGTACACGTGTGTGTGTGTGTACACGTGTGTGTGTGTACACACGTGTGCAATTCGTACAGGTCGACGTGCAATTCACATATTCGTTAATAGCACTGGCAGGCGACGTTTCGAGCAATGACCCTCCTTCTTGGCAACGTAAACGAATAAGGGTCATTGCCTGAAACGTCGCCCATTAATTATTTTATTTTAAGGCTACGACCGGGTTAATGTAGACACGGCTCGTGTTGAGTTGTCTGTGCACCGCTGCCAACGCAGCAGCAGCAGTAGCAGCAGTAGCAGCAGTAGCAGCAGCAGCAGCAGCGGCAGTAGCAGCAGCGGCAGCAGCGGCAGTAGCGGCAGCAGTAGCAGCAGTAGCAGCAGCAGCGGCAGTAGCAGCAGCGGCAGCAGCGGCAGTAGCGGCAGTAGCAGCAGCGGCAGCAGCGGCAGTAGCGGCAGTGGCAGCAGCGGCAGCAGCGGCAGTAGCAGCAGCGGCAGCAGCGGCAGTAGCAGCAGTAGCAGCAGCGGCAGCAGCGGCAGTAGCAGTAGCAGCAGTAGCAGCGGCAGTAGCAGCAGTAGCAGCAGCGGCAGCAGCGGCAGCAGCAGCAGTAGCAGCAGCGGCAGCAGCGGCAGCAGCAGCAGTAGCAGCAGCGGCAGTAGCAGTAGCAGCAGCGGCAGCAGCGGCAGCAGCGGCAGCAGCAGCAGCAGCAGCGCCAGATCCTGTTGCACACCGGTATGATAGCGCTTGCTATCAGCACACGTGTACTGTGTATGCTCTGCATCCGTGCACATGCTATGCACACGCGTGTGCTGTGTACACGCACATGTGCTGTGTACATGCGTGTGTACACAGCACATGCTATGCACACGCGTGTGCGGTGTACACGCACATGTACAATGCACGCAGGTGCAGCAGCGCACGGGGCCTTCATCCAGCAGTGGGTTGGCCATGACTGACGATGTTTCTGTTCGTGCCCTCGCTGCACAACAAAGGCCTCCCGTGTAGCCTCCTACAGGCTGTTGGGGCAAGTGTCGTTAGCGAGCAGCAGCAGCAGCATCGCTGATGACGGCCGGCACGATGGCACCACCCCAGGGGGTGGTGGTGGTGGGGTCCAGGGCCACGCCCGACCACCTCCATCTCTCCGTGCTGCGGAGTTTCACGCCGCCGCCGCCGCCGCTCCGCCGCACGTGTCCACATGGACTCGTTATTCTGCGTTGTGAGCTGCCGTGGAGTATGGATCGGGAGCGCTTGGCCATTCACGCGGAATGTGGAACGAGCATCGGAAACGTCCGCGCGGGATAATCACGGAGGGACGCACGTTTGGAGTGACACCGAGAGAGGAGCACGTGGTTTAGAGAACACCACATTGATCGTCATCCAGCAGTGGACAGACCACTGCAGCACCTACACGTGCTGATGCCGGGTGGGTGTTGTGTGGACAGCTACAACCCCGGCCGCCTTTGTCTTACCAGCACTGATGCTTACGAAACCGCACCAGCTACTGGAATGAGGCTGAGGCGACCTAGGGGAGGTCCAGGAGCGGTTCTGATATCGACTCGCCACTGATGTTCGCCGTGAACGGGAGTCGAACTCGGGTTGCAGTGTTCGGGGTGCTGCGCGCTACCTGCTACACGCGCACAAAGACAAAGCTCCCCGTGTAGCCTACACACACGGTGGAGGGCAAGTGCTGTTAGCGAGCGCCTATGAAGGACGGCACGGCACAAAGGGGTAAAGGGCGTGGTCAGAGCAATGCCCGGCCGCCTTTGTCTCCCCATTGTCGATGTTTACACTTGTGCACAATGAAAACGTGCTCCCGTTTAAGGCCGAGTCGCCATAGGGGAGAGAGACGGGTTCGGATGACCGCCGCTGATGTTAGCCGTGAGCAGGAATTGACCTCGTGTCGCTGTGCACTAATCACTGCGCCACCGCTCCCCATATCACACACGCAGCCTCGCACACGCCCACAAAGACAAAGACCCTCCGTGTAGCCCACATCGACTGTTGGGGCAAGGGCTGTTAGCGCGCACCTAATTAAGGCCGGCACAGCACACAGGGGGGTGGGTTGCCAGTACCACGCCCGGCCGCCTTTGTCTTCCTATTGGTGATGTTTACACATTGAACCAGGTACTGATTTGAGGCTGAGACACACCCACACACCCCCAATCACACACTCACACACACACACACCCACTCACACACTCCCACTCACACACCCCCAATTACACACTCACACACCCCCAATCACACACCCCCAATCACACCTCCAATCACACACTCACACCCAATCACACACTCACACACCCCCAATCACACACCCCCAATCACACACCCAATCACACACTCGCACACCCCCAATCACACACACTCACCTCCCCACAATCACACACCCCCAATCACACACCCAATCACACACTCGCACACCCCCAATCACACACACTCACCTCCCCACAATCACACACCCCCAATCACACACCCAATCACACACACTCACACCCCCAATCACCCCCACCCACACACCCCCAATCACACACTCACACACCCCCAATCACACACTCACACACACCCCCAATCACACACCCCCAATCACACCCCCAATCACACACACACACACACCCCAATCACACACCCCCAATCACACACTCACACACCCACACACACCCCCAATCACACACACACACACCCCCAATCACGCACTCACACACCCCCACAAAGACAGTCACCAACCCACACTCGCACACAAAGGCACACGAAACGCGTCTTGCGTTTCCTGGCAACGCATCACTGCAACAGACACGGAGTCGTCTGGGAGCCGCGTCGCAGAGACGATCCCTGCCAATAAACGCCGGGCAGTTCACAAGCACCGGCGTCAGCCTGACTGCTCAGGAGACTCTGAATGTCGAACCCGGCCCAGCCTGTTCTCGTATGCACCCACAGCAGCACAGGCGTGCCCTTTTATGACCATAAGAAACCACTTAGTTAAATAATTTGCGAGCTCAACGATGTAATGGAACGGGCACATTAGCAACTAATAAATCAACCGTGATGGATGTATCGATTCGAGTCCAGTGTTCACTCGCCACTGATGTTGGCCTGGGCCGGGAGTCGAACTTGGGGCGGCGCCGGGTTCGTCGTGAAGTGCGCCAACCGCTGCGCCACCGCTCGCACTGCCCGAGTGCTCCCCGGACGATGGAATTCGATGATGGTTCTTCTTGGTTCTTTCGGTAAAGTCACGAAGAATGGAAATAATAAAATAATAAAAATAAAATATAAAATAATTCTCACGACGTTTCGGCCACAACGCAAGCAGCCGTCCTCAGGTGGAGAATAGGTCTGTCGAGAAGACAGAGTCTGAATGGCCGAAATATCGTGAGAAGTATTGTATTATGTTTTATTTGTATTATTTTATTATTTCCATTCCACGTGACTTTACCGAAAGAACCAAGAAGATG
The DNA here is from genome assembly GCF_964198595.1 of Lampetra fluviatilis. Lineage (NCBI taxonomy): Eukaryota > Metazoa > Chordata > Hyperoartia > Petromyzontiformes > Petromyzontidae > Lampetra > Lampetra fluviatilis. Next base: position 6,836,900 of record NC_136339.1, read on the forward strand.
AATCCCTGCAGTCACGAAAGAAGCTTTACATCGAAATCGATGATGGTTGTTCGTTGGTGATTTCTGTCGCGTTTGAGAGATGATGTCGCTGTTTAATGATGCCAATGCTTGATGAATTATGCAGCGTATCAACCTTCTACGGTTGCACGTGGTGATGGTGGCAGCAGCAGCAGCAGCGTAGCAGTGTTGGTGGTTCACGAGCCAGATGCTCAGTGGGGAGGTCCTGCTGCTGCTGCCACGAGGAGAGGGCTTCGGCAGAGCGAGAGTTGGTGTCGTTTGGCCGCTCCTCCCCCGTTGTAGGAGCGCAGGCCACAGTGGGTTGACTCTGTGCGGTCCATAGTTTGGGTGCCATGGCCACAGTCGCACCGCTGTGGGTTGTTGTATCTTTTTGCGTTTCCATCTCGTCGAGGAGATCTCGTGGAGCATCGGCCTGGGGAAGCTCTGATGCGGTTGATGGTTCCACGAGTGGCGAGCGACTCGATGAGGTGAGTCGCTGGTTACAGCGGCGACTCCTCAGAGGAGGCATGGGGATGTCACAAAGCCAGGGCAGGCGTGCGGTGTTCGGCTACAACGGGGCTTCTGGTGGTGGCTCCACCGGCTCCCCGGCTCCACTTAATCTCAAACACAACATCCTGCACGCGGTGCCCTGGGCCCACACCCACTTGATGATAATAATGAGCGACACGGAACTTGAAGCCACTCAACCTCGGGGGTCATCGGCCCACCGTGGGCCCCTCCCAACGGCGGTGCTTCCGGTACCCGGGGAATATGGCCCAAAGCCCCGCACGGCGAGAGGGAGAGACACCCTCGGCTTGAACTTCTGCGGCTACGAGGTGGCAAATGTCGCCCCGGCGAGGTACGGACGGGGTCACGCCGGACCGCAGCCCGACCTTTAAATGCCACCTGAAGGTCGTCGACAAAACAATCCGGAGCCGTCCGGATCCAGAAACGACGGGGCCCAAGCCGCGGGGCACCGCCGGCCGCACGCTCCGCGACGCTCGCCCTCGACAGGCCGGCCCCACGGCCAGCCCCGACACGGCACACACACACACACACACGTGGGGCTCGTTAGAGACGTTTTCAGGAGGGTGCTGCTACTGCTGCATCATTGGGATTTTATTCGTGAGATGTTTTCAGACGATAAATGACGGATCGTGTTTATTATTCGAGGTGGCAGGAAAACGGAGCACGTGGAGAAAATGAACGCCTTGCGCGAGGGGGCAACGCTCTATCCCCATACAAATGGCGATTGGCCCACACTGCTGTAACCGCCATCTCCCGGCGGGCCAGGGCATGGGCGGGAGTCTCACAGCGCCACTGCCCCCCCCCCCCCAGAACGCGGCCTCCACAAACGCCCACGATGGGCTCGACGAGCCGGAGAACCTCAACATCTCTGGCTCGTCGAGCGACAAGAAGTGGAGGCCTTCATCCAGCAGTGGATGGTGGGTGATGATGGCCGCTGTCTTGAGTGTCCGTGGTAAGGACACTCCCATGATTACGAGCCGAGAGCTTCTCCCGTCTTAAGCACCAGCGCCTCGTGTTTGCGAGCGCCTCTCCCAGCGCCAGCGCCATGCTGCTGGCTGCCGCTGTGCCGGCCAGTGGCAGGTCGGCGAAGCGCTGTGGGGTGGAGGGAGCCCCACGACCCGTTCACGTCTCGAGAGTCGCCGTTGATTGTCACCGGCGACTGCTATTGTGAAGGGGTTCTCCGTCTCAGGGCGTCTGGCTTTAGACGGGGGGGGGGGGGGCTCTTATTGTGAAGTGTGGGTCTCTGCATGGAGACTCAATTCTTTGTCTCTGTGTGAGGTTGTGTGTGTGTGGTGGAGCGGTGGCGCAGTGGTTAGCGCAGTGCGCTATGAATCCGACGACCCGAGTTAGATTACCGCACTTGGTCACCACTCGTGACGATTATCTGAACCGATCCTGGGCCTCCGCTAGATCGACTCGGCCTTACAGGAGCATCTTGTGAAATGTGTAGACATCGCTACTATGGAGACAAAGGCGGCCGGGCGTGATGCTAGCCACCCACCCCCTCGTGTGCCGTGCCGTCCTTCACAGGTGCTCGCTAACAGCACTTGCTCCTACAGTCTGGGGGATCTTTGTCTTGTGTGAAAATAGCCGAGTCAGTGTTTATTTAAAGCGGTGGTCGTGATGAGTCATTAAAGCCCTGGACGCAGTTACTCAGCTGAGAATTGCGCGCGTTTATGATGGGGGTCGGGTTGACTGTAGTAGAGAGAGTGGTGGAGAGAGTGAGTGGTGGGGAGTGGTGGGGAGTGTGGTGGGGAGTGGTGGGGAGAGTGAGTGGTGGGGAGTGGTGGGGAGTGTGGAGAGGGTGAGAGTGTGTGGAGAGAGTGATGGAGAGAGTGATGGAGAGAGTGGTGGTGAGTGAGAGTGAGAGAGTGATGGGGAGAGTGAGAGAGTGGTGGAGAGAGTGAGTGGTGGGGAGTGGTGGGGAGTGTGGAGAGGGTGAGAGAGTGATGGAGAGTGATGGAGAGAGTGGTGGAGAGTGAGAGAGTGGTGGTGAGTGAGAGTGAGAGAGTGATGGGGAGAGTGAGAGAGTGGTGGAGAGAGTGAGTGGTGGAGAGTGTGGAGAGAGGTGTGGAGAGAGTGGTGGAGAGTATGGAGAGAGTGGTGGGGAGTGAGAGTGAGAGAGTGGTGGGGAGTGTGGAGAGAGTGGTGGGGAGTGTGAGTGAGAGTGATGGGGAGAGTGAGAGAGTGATGGGGAGTGAGAGAGTGAGAGTGTGGTGGAGAGTGTGAGTGTGAGTGAGAGAGTGATGGGGAGAGTGAGAGAGTGATGGGGAGTGAGAGAGTGAGAGAGTGAGAGTGGTGGAGAGTGGTGGAGAGTGGTGGGGAGTGAGAGAGTGGTGGGGAGTGTGATGGGGAGTGAGAGAGAGGGAGAGTGGTGGGGAGTGAGAGAGTGGTGGGGAGTGGTGGAGAGTGGTGGGGAGAGAGAGAGTGGTGGGGAGTGGGAGTGAGAGAGTGGTGGGGAGTGGTGGGGAGTGGTGGGGAGTGTGAGTGAGAGAGTGATGGGGAGAGTGATGGGGAGTGAGAGAGTGGTGGGGAGTGGGAGTGAGAGAGTGGTGGGGAGTGGTGGAGAGTGGTGGGGAGTGAGAGAGTGGTGTGGAGTGTGGGGAGCTGTAGTGCAGCTCCGAGCTCGTTGCGCTCCGATCCCGGCTACCCGGGCTTGGCTTCCCGCTCACGGCTCGACGCCAGTGATGATGATGATGATTATCTGAATCGGTCCACGACCTCCCCTAGGTCGACTCCGTTTCCAATGAGTACCTGGTGCGGTGTGTCAACATCGCCACTAGGGAGACAAAGGCGGCCAGGCGTGGTGCTAGCCACCCACCCCCTCGTGTCCCGGCCTTCATAGGCGCTACTTGCTAACAGCACTTGCTCCAACATTCTGTTAGAGGCTACACGGGGAACCTTTGTCTTAGTGTGTGTCTTTCTTCAACTCATTATCCCCTACTTAACAGAATTCCCATCAGTGGAGTCCTCACGACCTCTGTGGCGACCCCTCCCCCACACCAATCCCCTGACCCCACACAAACCCCCCTCGCGCCTCGCCCCCGAGACCTCGGGCGAGTGCTGCGAACGAGCACCGATCAAGGCGGTCAACGGCTCTCCCGCCCGCCGCCTTTGTCTCCTCCACACAGCGCTGATGATTCACACGCCACACCAGGCACTCCTCAGTTGGGGCCGAGTAGACCTAGGGGAGGCCCAGGACGGGTTCACATGTTCGCCACTGTTATTGATACACACCTACACATACACACATAAATACATACACACCTACACACACACACACGCTTAAATACATACACAGCTACACACACTTAAACACATACACACACACACGTAAATACATGCACACCTACACACACACACTTATACATCCCTATACACACCACATACACACACACACTTAAACACCTAAACACATGCACACCTACACACGCCCACACTTAAACACACACACACACACCTACACACACGCTTATACACCCCTATACACACCTACACACACACCTACACACACACACTTAAACACACGTAAACACGCGCACCCGCTAAACAAAGACAAAGATCCCCCAATTAACCCCTTGGCCCTTTGGGGGCAAGTGCTGCTAATGAGCACCTTTAACCCGCTACCCGTGGGGGTGGTGTTGCCTTGGCGATTACCGACTGCACATTACATAAACATGTCGTGGTGTGTGTGTATATTGTATTTCTACACGGGGACACACAGAACCGAGGTGTGCTCGTGTGTTCCGTCACTCCCCGGGTCCCTCCACCACGCGCAGCCCAAACCTCTCGTCACGCACTGGGGGGGGGGGGGGGTTCATCGCCAAACGGCCGCCCCAGTGCCTAAACTGAACACTTCATTTTATATTTCACCCACTGAGCGATGTAGCTATGCTTTCAGAAGCGACTTGGCCACAAATGTAGCTCAATGAAGTGGCTTATCACGTGGAAATGTTCTACTCTCTCATGATGGTGCTGATTATTGCTGACCGCTTGCAGTCTGTGAAGCAGCAGCAGCAGTAGCAGCAGCAGTAGCAGGGCCTCCCCTCGTGACGATTGCGCTGTGGGGACGATCTCGCCAACAGCCAAACGAGCCCAACAATCATCACCAGCGGTTTGATTCTGATTGTTTTAACGCGCAGGGGGCCTTGGTCCCCGTGCGGAGCGAGTGGGTGGTGTTGCTGCAGATCGGCGTGACTAATGTGCACTTGCAAACTAGAAGGGTCGAATGAGTGAGCCATTAACCAGGTTCACAAACAGAACAACTTTGGTGGTGGTGGGGGGAGTGGGGGGAGTGGGGGGGGGGGGAGTGGGGGATAAATAAATAAATTGCCCCCCCCCCACTCCCCCGGGACTGGAGAGGGGTGAAGGTGCAGACCCTGAAATTGCTCGCTCTACGCCACCAGGGCGCTCTAGACAGCCTCCCCTCCTGTCTGGAGTGGTATTTGGCCTACTCTTCCACCGCCGAGCCAGTAGAGGTGAGAGTCCCCACACTCTACCCCACCACCACCACCACACTTGGGGTGGGGGGTGGGGGGGGGCGAGACGCGCGCCCCATCCATCACAGCCGTCCCACACGAGACGTCGTCTCACGGTGTCGGCTGCCGCGCCGGGAGGTCCGAGCGAGCCCGGCGCCCTGCAGAGAGTCAAAGGGCGGAGAGAGTCCGCGATCCAGCTACAGATACCCCACGGGGTTCACCATTATCATCGTCATCATCAGCAGCCCGGGTCAACTCCACTGCTGGATGAACGCCTTCCGCCTTAGCCGCGCGCGCAGCTGATGGATGTCATCGCTCCATCTTCTCCCGGGACGCCTGCCGGACGCGTTCCGCCCCCGGGTCGGCCCTCGTCATCCGCGCGTCACTGAACCCATTCACGGCGCGATAAAGGATCTCCGTCCCCATTGGGGGCGACGCATGCGTGGGCTCCGTGGTTCTATAAAGGATCGTCGCGGGTTCAAGCAAATACAAACTCACGTATCCCATATAGACGAGTATCCCATATAGACGAGTATCCCATATAGACGAGTATCCCATATAGACGAGTATCCCATAGACGAGTGTCCGTGTCTATATGGGACTGCAGAGCGGCGGTGGCTCTGTGGCCCCTCACGGCCAGAGGGCCCCCTGGATCTTTGTCTTTGTGTGTGTGTGTGTGTCTGTGTGTGTGTGTCTCTGTGTCTGTGTGTGTGTGTCTCTGTGTGTGTCTCTGTGTGTGTGTCTGTGTGTGTCTGTGTCTTTATGTCTGTGTGTGTCTCTGTGTGTGTGTGTCTGTGTGGGCTGGCCGCGGCACCTGTTCTGAAACCCTCACCCGCACCGCGGGCAAGCGAAGCGACAGGCGCCGGGCGAGATGGAAATGAACAAACCATCTTCTCCCTGTGCCACGTGTGGAACGCGTTGTTCCTCCTGGGGTCTCTGTGGGGTCGCTCACGCTCGCACACTCACACACTCTCACACTCCACACGCACACACTCTCACACTCTCACACTCACACACTCTCACACACTCACACACTCTCACACTCCACACGCACACACTCTCACACACACTCACACACTCTCACACTCTCACACTCACACTCTCACACTCACACTCCACACTGACACACACGCACTCACACACTCTCACACTCACACACTCTCACACTCTCGCACGCTCACACGCTTCGCACACTCTCACACTCACACACTCACACACTCTCACACTATTACACTCTTACACTCACACTCTCACACTCCACACGCACACACTCTCACACTCACACACACTCACACACTCTCACACTCTCACACTCACACTCTCACACTCACACTCTCACACTCCACACTGACACACGCACTCACACACTCTCACACTCTCACACTCACACACTCTCACACACTCACACACTCTCACACTCCACACGCACACACTCTCACACACACTCACACACTCTCACACTCTCACACTCACACTCTCACACTCACACTCCACACTGACACACACGCACTCACACACTCTCACACTCACACACTCTCACACTCTCGCACGCTCACACGCTTCGCACACTCTCACACTCACACACTCACACACTCTCACACTATTACACTCTTACACTCACACTCTCACACTCCACACGCACACGCTCCACACTCACACACTCTCACACACACTCAACGCTCACACACTCTCACAAACACACACACGCTCTCACACTCAACACTCCACACACTCACACATTCCACACACACACGCTCTCACACTTCACACTCACACACACACGCTCTCACACTCACACAAACCGAAAAAAAGATCCCCCGTGTAGCCTTGACAGACTGTAGGGGCAAGTGCTGTTAGCGAGTAGCACCTATGAAGGCCGGAACGGCACACGATGGGGTGGTTGACAGCACCACGCCCGGCCGCCTTTGTCTTCCCAGTGGCGATGTTTACACACCGCACCAGGTACTATTTTGAGGCTGAGTCGACCTAAGGGAGGCCCAGTACCGGTTCAGATAATCGTCACTGGTGTTGGCCGTGAGCAGGAATCGAACTTGGGTTACTGGGTTCATAGGCGCAGTGCGCTAACCATTACGTGTAGGCACGCACACACACGGGCACACACACACAGGCCCGCACAGGCACACACACACACACGGGCACGGGCACACGCACACACGGGCACACACAGGCACACACACACGGGCACACACACACACGGGCACACACACACACGGGCACACACACACGGGCACACACACACGGGCACACACACACGGGCACACGCACACACACGGTCACGCACTGGCACGCTAACACAGTATTCATATTGTTAGGTTTTTTCGGTAAAGTCACGTAGGTAAAACATCAAAATTAATAAAAATCTGGCTGTGACGGTCCCACCTGATGACGGAGACTTGTGTTGCCTCCGAAACGTCGTGATTTTTATTTCATTTTTTTTTAAATTCATTTTGATGTTTTACCTACACGGTGACTTTACCGAAAAAACCTAAGAATATGAATCCTTGCAGTCACGAAAGCTTCAAATCTACGCTAACACAGCCCATCTGTGTAGCTACAGAGAGCGGGTGATGGTTGTGTGACCACAACCCGTGCAAGCCCCGGCCGCCTTTGTCTCCCCAGCGCTGTGTGTTTCTACTGCCGGTGTCTTTGTGGTGTTTAACACGCCGAGACGAGGCACTTATGTAGAGGCCGAGACGACCTCGGGGAAGGCGTCCCAGGGGAGCAGTTTGGACATCAGAGCCCGCTCGCCACTGACGTTGGCCGTGCAGCAGCACAGGGCGCGGGCTGCCCGCACCTGCTGCGCCTCGTCACGTGCTCGGGGCGAGCGCCGCGATTCTGCGACTCGGCGTGACGCCACGGGAATGCATCACAGAGCGCGGCCACGTGCTCTCGTCTCGGCCACGTGGTCTCATCAGCTGGCAGGTCGCCAGCTCCGGTTCGAGCAAAGACTGCTGCTGCTGATGAGATGCTGAACCGTCTAAACCGGTCCAGAGGTGGCCTCGATTAAACCAACGATGCTGCCGAGTGGATAGGCCACGGTGCGATTGGGATGTGTGCATAATCACGTTAATTCCGTGTGTGGATAATCGTCAGCTGTCGCCATCCTCGGTAGGGCTGCTGGATGGCACCGTGGGTCTCCCTCCCACCGCTCACCACGCACGCACACTTACAATGTCAGCCGTGTTGGGCAAACAAACATCGCGTTGCTGAAACATTCGCTGCACTCACTCAGTTGTGACCTCACAGGAGCAGCTGCAGCAGCAGCAGCAGCGTCATCACCCCCTGCTGCGAAACTCTTGAGCAGGACCCTCCTGAGAAGAAGCGAGAGACTCTGTGAAGCTTTCCTGATGTGGATGATGATACTACGATTACTGCTGCAGCACGAGTCCACGTTCACCCAGCACACAGTGGCCTCCAGCTCCCATCGGGCTGAGCAACCCAACAATACACACAGACACATACACACAGATACATACACACAGGCACACACACACAGACACACACAGACACATACACACAGACACCAAAGAAAACGAAGATCCCCCGTGTAGCCTTAACAGACTGTAGGGGCAAGTGCTGTTAGCGAGCACCTATAAAGGCCGGAACGGTACACGAGGGGGTGGGTGGCCAGCACCACGCCCGACCGCCTTTGTCTCCCTAGTGGCGATGTTTACACACTGCACCAGGTACTCATTTGAGGCTGAGTCGACCTAGGGGAGGCCCAGGACCGGTTCAGATAATCGTCACTGGTGTTGGTCGTGAGCGGGAATCTAACCAGGGTCTCCAGGTTCGTAGCGTAGCGTAGCGCTAACCGCTACACCACCGCTCCCCATGAGTGGGTGAGTGGGTATGAGACGTGGGTGGGTGGGAGAGAGCTGGGTGGGAGAGGTGAGTGGCTATGAGACGTGGGTGAGGTAGGTGAGTGGGAGAGGTGAGTGGCTATGAGACGTGGGTGAGGTAGGTGAGTGGGAGAGGTGAGTGGGTATGAGACGTGGGTGAGGTAGGTGAGTGGGAGAGGTGAGTGGGTATGAGACGTGGGTGAGTGGGACGGATAGGTGAGTGGGAGAGAGTTGGGTGAGGAGGTAGGCGAGTCGGAGCGATGGGTTGGGTAGGAGAGGTGAGTGAGTGGGAGAGATGGGAGAGGTGAGTGAGTGAGTGGGAGAGGTGAGTGGGTGGGAGAGGCGGCTGCGTGCGCGCCGCGCGTTCCCGTGGCGACCGCTGCACCTGCGGGGCCTTGACGCTGGCGGCTTCCTGTGCTGCCGTCACCGCGGCCCGGCGATTGTCTCGCGGCCTCCGCTCGCTGACGCCGCCGCCTGGGACCGCGCGGGCCACGTGTCCGAGCGGGCCACGTGTCCGAGCGACACGTTCACGCGGCGCGACTCCGTGGGGAGCGCCGGGTTCGTAGCGGTCGGCGCCGCGCTACGAACCCGGCGACCCGGGTTCGTAGCGCGCGCTCACGGCCTTCACCGGTGACGGTGATCTGAACCGGTCTTGGGGCTCTCCTAGGTCGACTCTGCCTAAAGTGAGTACCTGGCGCGGTGTGTAAACATCGCCACTGGGGAGACAAAGGCGGCCGGGCGTGGTGCTGGTCACCCACCCCCTCGCGCACCGTGTTGGCCTTAGTAGGTGTTGGCTTACGGCGCATGCCCCAACAGTCTGTTCAGGCTGTAGGGGATCTGTGTCCGTGTGTTCGTGCGTAGCGCAGTAAGCTGCGCCGTGAACCCTGCGGTCCGGGTTCGACTCCCGTTCAACATTGTTTACTTGAGTCGTGAGACTCGTTTTGAGGAGGGTCCTGCCAAGTCTTTCGCGTGTGATCTCAGTTGAGTGATTTTAAATATACAATTTAAGTTTTGGGGATTTGTGGGCCAATACCCATACAAGGGAATATCACACAACCTCCACTCACTCACTCTGTAGGACAGGAGGAGATCATACAAACTCCACTCTGTAGAACAGGGGGAGATCATACAAACTCCACTCTGTAGGACAGGGGGAGATCACACAAACTCCACTCATTCACTCTGTAGGACAGGAGGAGTCTATACAGACTCCACACACAGAGGCATCCGAGTCGGGAATCGAACCCAGGCCCTTCTCGCTCTGAGGCCCGAGAGTCACCACCACCGCGCTGCAGTCCGAATCGTCCTGGGGACTTGCTGACGCACAGCCGAGATCTGCTGCTGATATTGCTTCGTGCCAGTCACCAGCCAGGGTCAATCCATTGCTGGGTGGAGGCTTTCCCAATCCACTGATCCTGTGCCAAGCACGAATCCACCCGGCGCTTCCCAATCTCTGCCATTACCTCGCCCCTTCCCCCAGTATCATTCCCCGACTCCGTCTCCCCTTGGCACGACGACCTTCCCCCCTCCGAGCACGGAAGCCTCGGCGGCCCTAGGAGCTCTTTAAATCCGCTCCGCGTCGGCTGTGGCAGATGCGCGCTGAATTATTGATCACGCGAATGTGTAATGCCCAAATTCATTGTCCCATTCCACAGGTTTGACTGTTTTATACTTTGCAGAGGGTGTGTGTCTGGGTGTGTCTCGGTGTGTGTGGGTGTGTCTGGGTGTGTCTCGGTGTGTGTGGGTGTGTCTGGGTGTGTCTCGGTGTGCAGAGGGTGTGTGTCTGGGTGTGTCTCGGTGTGTCTCGGTGTGTCTGGGTGTGTCTGGGTGTGTCTCGGTGTGCAGAGGGTGTGTGTCTCGGTGTGTCTCGGTGTGTCTCGGTGTGTGTGTCTCGGTGTGTCTGGGTGTGTCTGGGTGTGTGTGTGTGTGTGCCTCGGTGTGTCTGGGTGTTTGTGTGTGTGCCTCGGTGTGTCTGGGTGTGTCTCGGTGTGTGTGGGTGTGTCTGGGTGTGTCTCGGTGTGCAGAGGGTGTGTGTCTCGGTGTGTCTCGGTGTGTGTGTATCTCGGTGTGTCTGGGTGTGTGTGTGCCTGGGTGTGTCTGGGTGTGTGTGTGTGCCTCGGTGTGTCTGGGTGTTTGTGTGTGTGCCTCGGTGTGTCTGGGTGTGTCTCGGTGTGTGTGGGTGTGTCTGGGTGTGTCTCGGTGTGCAGAGGGTGTGTGTCTCGGTGTGTCTCGGTGTGTGTGTGTCTCGGTGTGTTTCGGTGTGTCTGGGTGTGTGTGTGCCTGGGTGTGTCTGGGTGTGTGTGTGTGTGCCTCGGTGTGTCTGGGTGTGTGTGTGTGCCTCGGGGTGTCTGGGAGTGTTCGTATGCGGTCGTGCAGCGGTTAGCGCGCCGCGCAGCGAACCCCGCGGCCCGAGTTCGATTACCGCTCACTGCCACCAACACCAGTTACGATTATTTGAATCCGGTCTTGGGCCTCCCTGGTGCGATGCGCAAACAATGCCACTCTGGCAACAAAAGCGGCCTGGCGTGGTGCTGGCCACCCACCCCCTCGTACCGTGCCGGCCTTCATAGGTGCTCGCTAACAGCACTTGCCCTATACATCTGTTAAGCGTATAGGGAGGGAAGCTTTGTCTTTGTCTTCGGTGCGGGATTGTTGGTGTGCAAGGGGAGCGGTGGCGCAGCGGTTAGCACCGAGACGACTCTTCCCCCCCCCCCCCCACGCCGCGTCCCTCTCCTGCCGTGGATGTCCCCACGGCAGCTCCACGGGCGATGGCCACTGACCCCGAGATGCGGCTCGCGGCCCCGACCCAGCTTGCTACTCCGGGGCTGCTGTGGAAAGCCGGACAACCGCTAACCGGTTTGTGGGACCGGTTAGCGGTTGCCTGACTTCCTGGACCGGTTTCTGATTCCAGCGGAACGCGAGCAATGGATGCAACTGCAGCGGTTAGCGCGCGAGACCGACCGAATGTCGGTATGTTGAACTTTTTTCGTACCGTACGTAGCCAACCGACCACAGCGGGACGAGTGGGGAACTCCCCGAGTTGCAGCAACTGCCGCGCCGGGAGATAGAGTGGAGCCGGGGCGTTCTGGACAGCAGCAGCCGCAGCGCTGCTGTCGGAGATGAACGGCCTTGCATTGCCTGCGGCACAAACCGGTTTTGAACCGGTTTTGTTTCATCCGGTTCGAGGTGATGAGTGGGGGCCCGGGCAGCAGGCGGCGTGACGACGAGGGGCGATGGCCGAGGAGGAGGTGGAGCAAGCGACGAGGTCGCGGGTGGAGCGTGGGAGGAGGTGGAGCGTGGGAGGAGGTCGCGGGTGGAGCGTGGGAGGAGGTGGAGCGTGGGAGGAGGTGGAGCGTGGGAGCGACCTTCATCCAGCAGTGGACTGACCGTTGCTGATGATGATGAAATGGAGACCGAGTGGGGATGGGTGGCACCGTGGTCGGCACGCTGCTGACCACAGAGAATCGAACTCGCGCTGACCAGTTCCTGGTGCAGCGCTGACCGCTGGCCCAGCCCTTGCAGCGTTTTATTTATTTATTTGTGAAAATGGGGAGAAAAATGAAAGTTTTCTGATTTCCGACCTCGGAACTTTGACACTTGAACACCGCTGTGGTCGAGAGCGGAAAAGTCGGCACGCAGCCGACCACGTGCACAGAGAGAGAGAGAAGTTGACATTGGTGAAGTTTGGCTACAGGCGGCGAGAGCGCGGGACGCCACGGCGAGAGGGGCAGCAGCAGCAGCACCGCTCAGCTTCTGCTCGATCCACTGCTGGATGAAGTCCCTCCATGTGCCGGCCTGGCTAGCCGCTCCTGGATTGGTGACGAGGTGGAGCACTCGCCGCTGATGTTAGCCGTGGCTGGGAGTCGAACTCGGGTCACCAGATTCACTGACCACCTACACACACTCACTGAATATTCCAAAGATAAAGATCCCCCGTGTAGCCTACGCAGGCTGTTGGGGCAAGGGCTAATTGATTCGAGTGGCGACTCTCAGCTGGTTAAATAAAGGACGTCAGTCACGAGAGACGCGGCACCTCAATGGGCTGTCACCTGGTTAAATAAAGGGGCTGTCACTGGGCAGTGAGACGCGCTGTTCACACTGGGTGCAGATCCGCCGTCTTTGTGATGCTTGTTTAGGGTGGGGGGGGGTGACTTAGCGGGAAGGAGGAGGAGGGGGAGACAGGAATCCAACCCGGAGTTGTTTGCGCAACACAAGTTCGACTCCCGATGTGGGCGAACGCTAATCACAGAGCCACAGCTCCCCACACATGTACGTGTGTACGTGTACACACACACACACATGTACGTGTACACACACACACACATGTACGTGTGTACGTGCACACACACACACATGTACGTGTGTGTACGTGTACACACACACACATGTACGTGTGTGTGTGTACACACACACACACATGTACGTGTGTGTGTGTACACACAGCTGTCTGTAAAGGCTGCACACCCCCGTGTAGCCTGAAACAGATTACTGGGGCAACTGATGTTAGCGAGCACCTATGAAGGCCAGCACGGCACACGAGGGCGGTGGGTGGCCTCACACACGCACTCACCTACACACACGCACTCACCTACACACACTATCACACACACCACCACCTACACACACACTCAGCTATACGCACACTCACCTCCACACACCCTCTCACCTACACACCCTCTCACCTACACACCATCTCACCTACACACACCATCACCCACACTGACCACCACCTACACACACTCTCACCTCCACACACTCTCACCTACACACACACACTCACCTCCACACACACCATCACCCACACACACCATCACCCACACACACCATCACCCACACACACCATCACCTACACCATCACCTACACACACCATCACCTACACACACCATCACCTACACACACCATCACCTACACATACACTCACATACACACACTCTCGCCTACACACACCATCACCTACACACACCACCATCTACACACCCTCTCACCTCCACACTCCCTCTCACCCACAAACACCATCACCCACACACACCATCACACACACTCTCACCTACACACACCCTCACCTACACACACCCTCGCCTACACACACCATCACCTACACACACCACCACCTACACACCCTCTCACCTCCACACTCCCTCTCACCCACACACACCATCACCCACACACACACTTACTCACATACACACACTCTCACCTACACACACCCTCACCTACATACACCCTCCCCTACACACACCATCACCTACACACACCACCACCTACACACCCTCTCACCTCCACACTCCCTCTCACCCACACACACCATCACACACACACACACTCACTCACATACACACACTCTCACCTACACACACCCTCACCTACATACACCCTCGCCTACACACACCATCACCTACACACACCACCACCTACACACCCTCTCACCTCCACACTCCCTCTCACCCACACACACCATCACACACACACACACTCACTCACATACACACACTCTCACCTACACACACCCTCACCTACATACACCCTCGCCTACACACACCATCACCTACACACACCACCACCTACACACCCTCTCACCTCCACACTCCCTCTCACCCACACACACCATCACACACACACACCATCACACACACACACCATCTCACCTCCACACACCATCTCACGTCCACACCCTCTCACCCACTGACACAAAATTTCCACCATTCTCTGAAATCCAACCACACGTTTTTTTCCCGAATCAAGTTGAGAAATGTTAGGGGTCACTAAGAATATAAAAAAAAACAACAACACAACTGGTGGGGGGGGGGGTAAAACTAACTAACATCTCTGCATATTTATTTTTTTACAATAAATATTTAAATTCCTTTCCGCGCGTGAAAGTCATGACCCTGGCCAGCCACAACGCTCGGCCCGTTCGCGTTTCACACGAAACAACCACGCACACGAGCCGCCTGTGACCCTCCACAGATAATGTAATAAGGACACAAGATCAACGCATGTCCCGAATCCATAATAAAGGTTTTTTCTGGGTTAGATCGCGTAAATGTATAAACGTTGTGTCGTTAAACCCGCCACCACCCGCCACGGCCAACTCGTGAGGTCTGTCACGTGAACAGAACGTGGCCAAGTCGTCACTCGCCGCTGTGTGTGTGCTGGCACACCCGACTCGTTTTCTGTGCAGGGTGGTGGCGGGTTTAACGACACATTTATACATTTACGCACTCCTACCCAAAAACACTATTATAGATGATATTGGTCGCGAAAGCCTTCGTGTTATAACTTTCCTGTATATTTGTGACGCATCCCATCAGCCGCACGGCCTTTTGGGAGCGCGTAATTTGAGCTGCATTTGAACACGAGAAGATATCTGAGCCGGTTTCTCCACTCGGGTTCTCATCAGCAGTCGGCTATCGCGATGTTGTTGATTCTGTACTCGTGGATGTTTCTAGAAATGTGACGCGATACCCGCGTGTCATTTGTAATATCCACTCGGCATTGGATATCCGGCGCGGTGTGTATGAAGCATCGGCGGCACTGGGGAGACGAAGGCGGCCGGCCCTGGTTATGACCACATCCACAGCCCTCGTGTTCATACGGAGCCGCGACTCGCTGACAGCACTTGCCCCAATAGAATGCGCAGGCTACGCTGGCGGGGGAACTTTGTCTTGTGGTGTTCTCTCGGAGTCTCCGAGCGGAGTGGGATCCGTGCCGGAGAGAGGCAATCAGCACCGCACTTCAAACGCCCGAGTTCCCATTAACGTGGGATGCGGGCGCGTTCACTCTTCGCGTCGGATGCGCGTTCATATTTAATCGCCAGGGCCTTTGTGCGGTCGATGGGAGCGAACTGTAAAGATTCGATCGAAAGAACTCAACGCATCTATTGGTAATGCCACCGTTGTTGCGGACAGCGAACGACGTCGCTATAATGAGCGGCATTTGTGGAAGTGCCCCCTTCTCCACAGCACGCTACAAATGTGGAGAAAGGGCCATTGCCTGAAACGTCGCTTATTACAGGGTTTCGTTTTGGAGCCCCAGGCCCAGTGTTGAACTGACGAACGCGTAGAGGCGCCGTGGTTGTTGTTGTGGTTGTTGTTGTGGTTGTTGTTGTTGTTGTCTGTGCACCACGACCTACACAGCAACAGCAGCACCGACAAAGGTCGACAGATGAGAGACAATCGATGGAGCAAGTTCCTCAGCGTCGACAGAATCCGATGAGCCATGAAGCTCTTCTTCACAGCATGTCCAGCAGGGGCACGTGCCGAACGCTACGACGACAAACAACACTCAGCCATGACCCCGTGCCCCATCTAAACATCTGTGAAAGAAGAGCTTCATAGATCATCGGATTCCTCCAGTCTGAATCACGATTCTGAGGGGCACCGCGGTCGAGGCTGTCTGGCAGCACTGCGTGTGGTGGGGCAGAGCGAGTGGCTACTCCGACCTCTTTCTGGAGGTGCGGCCAGCGGGTGGAACAGTAGGCCAAGGTGCCACTCCGTAGACGAGAGGAGTAGGAGGAGCGTGGAGATGGATGGTGGCGTGGGGACTCCTCGTGCTTGCCGCTCGTTCCCGAGGGGCTTCGCGATGACCCCCCCCCTCCCCCCGCGCCAACTCCTCTTGGATGAATTCGTGGAAAATCTCAATAAACGTCTCAAGCACGGAGCCAAATGTGGAGTTATGGAAGGTTGTGCGCACACAACGACAAAGGCAAAGATCCCCCGTACAGCCTTCAGTGGACTCTTGGGGCAAGTGGTGTTAGCGAGTCGCCGCGCCATTGAAGGCCGCCACTGGGCACGTGAGCGTGGAGTGGCGTCCAGCACCACGCCCGGCACGCCGCCTTTGTCTCCCCAGTGGATGATGTCTACACCGAGCTCGGTAATGGTTTAAGGCCGAGTTGACCTAGGGGAGAGCCAGGACCGGTCCAGACGTTGGTCGATGTTGGCCGTGAGCGTGAATCGAAATCGGGTCGCCAGGTTCCATAGCGCACTCCGCTTAGCCACTACGTCACCACTCCCCACACGCACACGACGACTACACGACTACACGAGTACACGACTACACTGACCGACACAGATTCACAAAGAGACGCACACAGATGCACCCATTCACACATATACACACACACACTGATACACACACACAGACACACAACAACAACCGCCATTCGCCACTACGTGGCAGTGAAGTCACCACGACGCTTGTGCCAGGCCATGTGCACCTTGAGGCCACGTGAAGTGTCGAATGCCCGCTGGCAGGTCACGTGGCAGACCCAGGTGCCACTGGTCGACTGACTGAGATGATGATCGAGATGACTGGCTGATGCACCACCTGTGCCCCCTACTGTACCAACTTGCTGTGCTTTAGCCACCCGGCGCTCCGCTCGTTGTTGTGAGCGTCGCCCCTGCCCTCCGTTGTTGTTGGAGGGCGACTGCCTCCAACTGCCCAGTAGCGTCCTTCACGAGCCTCCTCCACAGAGGCCGATCTTGACACCGCTGGTACCAGTCAACGGCAAGTCCACTCAGCTCCACGTCCTCCTGTACCAGACACACACACAGACACACACACACAGACACACACACAGACACACAGACACACACACAGACACACGAGTGTATTGCTGTGCTCCTGACGATGACGATTTGGACAGCTCTACATAGAGTATTAACCCTGCTGGTGCTACATGTGGTGACTGATGATGATTTACAAATATATATTAAGCTGCCGTGGCGGGAGCTGATGTGTTGAGAATGAGTGTGGCTGCTGCTGCTGCTGATGATGACGAAGTGTGTGTAAGCCCGCGCCTCGCCGTGTGTGGGCGGTGCGGTCGGCGCTACGTTGCGCTCCTAACCCGGCAACCCGAGTTCGATTCCCGTTCACGGCCAACGCCAATGACGATTATCAGAACCGGTACGACGGAGTCTCCCCCAGGTCGACTCTGCCTCAAATGCGCACCTGCGGCGATGTGTAAACATCGCCAAGAGGTAGCGGCGACGTTTAACACATTCGCTCACAGCGCTTGCCCCAGAAGTCTGTGACAGATATAGGGGGGATCTTTGTCTCGTGTTGGAGCGGTGGTGCAGTGGTTAGCGCGCTGAGACTCGAGCTCGGTGACGATGTTCGCCTTACATGAGTACCTGGTGCAGCGTGCAACACGTCAGCACCGGGGAAGACAAAGGCGTCCAGGCGTGCTTCAGGCCACATCGGCCTGAATAGGTGCTCGTTAACAGCCCTTGCCCCCTGAACATCCTCCTGTAGGCTGCGCTGGGTGGCCTTTGTCTTGGTGTGGATGCGTGATTGCACCACGGTGGTGGTGATGGTGGTGATTACACCACGGTGGTGGTGGTGGTGATTGTACGACGGTTGTGGTGGTGGTGATTGCACGATGGTGGTGATTGCACGATGGTGGTGGTAGTGATTGTACGATGGTGTGGTTGTGGTGATTGCACCATGGTGGTGGTAATTGCACCGTGGTGGTAGTGGTGGTGATTTCACGGTGGTGGTGATTTCACGGTTCGCACAACACGAAGGGAGTCGCGCTCTCGTGGTGGTTCTGAGACATTTTACGAATTCCGGGGCGAGAGATTTTGGGAGATGGAGCTGCTTACAGAGGCTGCCCTTTTATGGGTAAAGACTTTGAATACAAAGATTACAGCCACTTACACACACACACGCGTGCGTGTGTGTGTGTAAGTGGCGGTAGTGTAGTGGTTGGCGCACTGCGCCATGGCCCGGGTCTCCCCTAGGTCGACTCGACCTCAAATGGGTACCTGATGCGGTGTGTAAACATCGCCACTCGAGAGACAAAGGCGGTCGGGCGTGGTGCTGGCCACTTACCCCCTCGTGTGCCGCGCCGGCCTTCATAGGTGCTACTCGCTAACAGCACTTGCCCCTACAGTCTGTTAAGGCTACACGGAGGATCTTTGTCTTTGGGTGTTAATGGGTATTAACGCGTGGGGTTTTAGTACGGTTAAAACCTGTAATGTATAAACTAATGCTGCTGAGCTTGCGAGTGAACTGCTGCTGCTGCGTGGACAGTGGTCCACACGCACGGTGCACACACAAACTCAACGCACTCTCATTAACACCACTGCGGCTTTAATAATAGATGCATAATAGGCGACGTTTCGGGAAATGGTCCTTTGCCATAGGATACAAACTATGCGTGCTATGGTGAAGGGTAGTTGCCCGAAACGTCGCCGATTAGGATTACAGTACATCTATATTTTCTCATAGTACACAAGCACATGTAGTTCACGCACTATGAAGAAGGCCTATTGCCCGAAACGTCGCCGGTTACATGCGTTTTCTTTCGAGGCCCCCCAGGTTTGCTGTGGGCGAGCGGCGTGAGTCTCGGGGCTTCTCCGCAGCTCTCGGGCTCATCAGCACGCCCAGGCCGGCGACGGCTTCCAGTGCGAAACCCAGAATCATCATCACGCCCAGGCCGGCTACCCGAGCCCCAGGAATGCGAGATGGACAGGGGGTGGGGGTGCGTGGGGGGCAGTTTTAAAGACAAAGGCGGCCAGTAAAGATTTGTGTACCCACAGCAGATGCCGTTAACTCTCAAAATAGAGCAGCCCAATTGGTATGTGGTGTATGTGGGTGTGGTGTGTGTGTGTGTGGTGTATGTGTGTGGTGTATGTGGTGTGTGTGGGTGTGGTGTATGTGGGTGTGGTGTGTGTGTGTGTGGTGTATGTGGTGTGTGTGGGTGTGGTGTATGTGTGTGGTGTATGTGGTGTGTGTGGGTGTGGTGTATGTGTGTGGTGTATGTGGTGTGTGTGGGTGTGGTGTATGTGGTGTGTGGTGTATGTGGTGTATGTGGTGTATGTGGTGTGTGTGTGTGTGGTGTATGTGTGTGGTGTATGTGGTGTGTGTGGGTGTGGTGTATGTGGTGTATGTGGTGTGTGTGGGTGTGTGTATGTGGTGTATGTGGTGTATGTGGGTGTGGTGTGTGTGTGTGTGGTGTATGTGGTGTGTGTGGGTGTGGTGTATGTGGTGTATGTCTGTGGTGTGTGTGTGTACGTGTGTGTTCGATTCCCGCTCAGGCCAACACCAGTGACGATTATCTGAACCGGTCCTGGGCCTCCCCTTTGGTAGACTCAGCCTCAAATGAGTACCTAGCGCGATGTGTAGTAAACATCGCTAGCACTGGGGAGACAAAGGCGGCCAGGCGTGGTGGGACTGACCACACACCCCCTCGTGTGCCGTTTAGGGCTTCATAGCTGCTCCGGGAACAGCACTTGCCCCCAACAGTCTCACGCTACATGTGGGATCCTAAAGGCTGTACGGGGGACCTTTGTCTTTGTGTGGGATGTGTGAGTGTACTCCATTAATTCCGACTACAATAGGCCATTATGTGGGGCAAACAATCATGGACATGATACAAATGTATCGCATCAGCAGGCCGATGATGCACCGCCGCTCCTTCATGAATGGGACATTAAAGGCGACCACAGTGGTGCGACTGTGAGCATGTAACCCCAAATTATGGGCGATATCGCAAACCCAGAGACTCGTGGAGATGCACAGAGACCCACGGAGAAATACAGAGACTCATGGAGATACATAGACCCATAGAGACTCGTAGAATTGCATTGGGACCCATCGAGGTACACAGAGACCCATAGAGCCATCGACATCCATTAAAGACACGGCAACAGTGGTGTAATTGTGGCCATGCAACCCACATAATGGACCACAGAGTGACCCCTCTGTGGTCTGCGCTGCCTCAAGGGAGTTGGAGGAGGAACGGCGACGCGACACGAAGTCTCGCTGCTGAAGCCCCCTCTCTCTCTCCCTCGGCATGGCAGCAGCAGCAGCACTCGACGTTGGCATCGAGCCAAATCAGCAGTTTTCACCGATGACTTCAATTCTAAATGAGATGTATACTGTATTTTAAATATATTTTGTTGGTGGGAAAATCTCTCGGTTTGGGTTTGCGTGTGCGTGGAAGCGGTGGCCGTGGCTAACAACAGTGGCGAGTCGGTCTAACACGTCGGCTTTCGCGACCAATATTATCCGTAATATTTACGCGATCAAACCCAACAACCTCTATGATGAATAGTGGCGAGTAATGTGTGAACCGACCCTGGCCATTCCTTAACTTCGTTCCTGGCCTTGTGTGTGAATGTGAGCACTGGGAGGCAAGCGACAGAGAAGGGCGACTGGCCATGGCGAATCTGGCTCCACCCCCCCTCGCGCTCGTTAACAGCACCTGAGCCATCAGTCTGTGAAAGGCTACACGGGGGATCTTTGTCATTGTGTATGTGTGCGTGTGTGTCTTTGTGTGTGTGCGTTCGTGTGTGTGGGGGTGTGTGTTGGTGAGTTGAAAGGGTGTGTGGGTGAGTGTGTTGTGACCCCTTGTGTGGTGAGTGGGTGGTGAGTGGGTGGTGAGTAGGTGGTGAGTGTGTGACCTGCGGTGTGGTGAGTGGGTGGTGAGTGTGTTGTGACCTGCAGTGTGGTGAGTGGGTGGTGAGTGTGTTGTGACCTACGGTGTGGTGGTTGTAGACCGTAAGGATGAGACGGCGTGTGTGTAAGGCGGGGGGGGGGGGAGTCTGTGTGTCTGTGTGTCTGTGTGTGTGTGTGTCTGTGTGTAATGTATGTGTGTGTGTGTCTGTGTGTGTGTCTGTGTGTGTGTGTCTGTGTAATATGTGGGGAGACATCTGTGATCCCCAGCTGCTATTCATCTCCGTTAACCCATAGCGCCTGTCCCGTGACCTCCTGCCAGATGAGCCTCCCGATCGCACGCCTCCCCACGTGCACCTCGGGCGGCTGTCGCCGTCACGTACACGTGTGATACATGTGTGATGTATGTGTGGTGTATGTGGGGTGTATGTGTGGTGGTGTATGTGTGGTGGTGTGTGTAGGAGCGGTGGCGCAGTGGGTAGGGAGCTGTGCTTGCGAACCCGGCAACCCGAGTTCGATTCGTGACGATTATCTGAACCGGTCCTGGGCTTCCCATAAGTCAACTCGGCCTCAAATGCGTACCTGGTGCGGTGTGTAAACATCGCCACTGGGGAGACAAAGGCGGCCGGGCGTGGTGCTGGCCACCCATCCCCTCGTGTGCCGCGCCGACCTTCAGTAGGTGCTGCTCGGTTGCAGAACTTGCCCCACAAGTCGGTTCAGGCTTCCTGGGGGGAGCTTTGTTCTGTGTTTCTGTACAGACGCACACACACACGCACACGCACGCACACACGCGAACATACACACACACGTGCACACACACACATACACACGCGCACGCACGCACACACACACGCGCACGCACGCACACACGCGCACATACACACACACGCGCACGCACACACACACACATACACACGCACACGCACGCACACGCACGCACACACGCGCACATACACACACATGCGCACATACACACACACACACGCGCACGCATACACACACACATACACACGCACACGCACGCACACACACGCCACTCTGCCGGCTTAGCAAGTAAATAATGAAATAAGCACTGGGGGCTAAATAATAGCCGGCTCAGGCGTGACACAATAGCGGTGATTCAACTCGCGCGCGAGCAATGCGAGGAATTCGGGCATCTACCCTTTGCAGAGGGCCTGGACACAGACACCACACACACCACTCGCTCACTTATCTCCCCTTGCAGAGACAAAGATCCCCCGTATAGCCTGTCACAGACTGTTGGGGCAAGTGCTGTTTGCGAGCACCTAATGAAGGCCGGCACTGTGGCACACGAGAGGGAAGGTGGACAGCACCACGCCCGGCCGCCTTTGTCTCCCCAGCGCTGATGATGTTTACACATCGCAACCGATAGTCATTTGAGGCAGAGTCGACCTAGGGGAAGCCCAGGACCGGTTAAAATATTCGCCATCGATGGTGAGTGGGAATGGGTCACCGGGTTCGTAGCGCAGCGGCCTAACTGCTGCGCCACCGCGTCCCACTCGCACTGACACGCACACAAACACACCTGCACACTCAGCTCCACACAGAGAGACCCTCTGTGTGGCCTGCACACCTATACACAAACGCGGTCTCTCTCTCTCTCTCGAGTGTGTGCGTGTCCTGTGCACCGATCTTCATAGGTGCTCGCTAACAGCACTTGAACCCACCAGAGGTTGTTTGTGAGAACTGCATTCCTGCAGACGTCCTCACGCTCTCACTCCCACTCTCCCACAGGCTCGCTTGCTCTCCCTCCGCACTCCCACACACGCACTCTCCCACCTCTCGCTCACATGACCCAAATATTGAAATATCAGATGTACTTTGTGATAAAAGCGGCCTTGATATTAAATGCTAATTAATTCGTGTTTTGCGTCTGATCCCCGCGGTTCACAATTCAATTGCAAACAAAGACGGGAATGGGCGTGCGTCCGTGGGGAGCGGTGGTGCAGTGGTTGGCGCACTATACCACGAACTCGGTAACGCGAGTTCATCGTGTTGGCCACCCACCCCCCTCGTTGGCTGTGCCGAGCTGAACGGGGGCTCGCTAACAGCGCACAGGCCCCAGCAGCGCGTGCAGGCTGCACGGGGAGATCTCTGTCTGTGCTGTTGCGTGTGACGCTTGCCACCGATTTCCCTCACGGCTTGCTCGCATCCACCACGGGGGCAAACGGGGAATTCGGTGCAGTGCTACGGGCTGTGAATATCATTACTTAAATGAATAACCAAAGGACAATGAATAACCAGACGTCTCAATAAGTGGTGGCTGCCATTCCTCCTGTGAGGAGCTGGACAGGTACCGCCTGGGATTTTATGAAATACATTCAGTCCAGTGGACGAGTTTCGGCTCTTTTCACTACAATTGATGAACTAGGAGCAGGATAAAGTAATGCAACAGGGCGTGGCTCCTCTTCTTAATAAAATAATGGAGGAGGTTGTGGGAGCGTAGCGACGAGCTGTGAGAAGCTGCGAGGCTCCTGTGGGCTCGCCTCCTCATGAACACGAGGTGAGGAATGGTGGTGGCTGCTTATGCCTCCACTGCAGACGGACATCAGCGGAGGGATGCAGGCAAGGCCGGATGAGTCAGATGCCTTCTCTGACCTCCTGTCACAGATGCTGGCTAAAGTGGCCCCTTGGGATAGAGGCTCCTTATTGGCTGACTTTAATGTCCAAATCGGAGGCATTACAGCAATAGATTCTTCTACTGCTGACAGAGTTATTTGGCTCAATCGCCTCAATTTTAAATCGTAGTTGTTGCTCTCCATCAACATCGGCCATACGAAGAAGAACGTCCAAGTGAGACGTGATCACGTCACGTGGAAGTCATCGCAAGGCCATTGCGCCTCCGATTAGTACGGTTGGCTACGTACGGTGTGAAAGAATTCCAACATAGATGCATTGGCCAGATTAGCTCAAGAATAACAGGATGGGGCTGCTAGAGCTCTGTGCAGCCCATGGCTTTGTAATGACCAACACGCTGTCCCGGAATCGGCCTATCCACTCGGCATCTTTGCTGCATGCCAGCCGCAAGCAAGAACATCTGCTGCACTGTGCAGTGGTGGCACAACGAATGAGTTTGTTGACACCAGAATCAACTGTCGAGTTGATCCGTCTACAAAGAAATGCTGTCTAGTTATTTGTAAGACGACCCAGCCATTGAACCACTGTCGTGGTGGGCACACACATCGGACTACATTCCAACCCACAATAGCCTGGTCTCGGTCAGCTGTTGCTTGCAGCTCGGGTTGGCATCTCTCCCCCCGTCCCCCACCCCCTTCTCCTCCTCCCTCCGAATGCCAAGGGGGAGATTGCTGAGGTTCGGAGCTGTGGCCCACGCAGCTGCTTTGGCTCCGCAGGATACACAGTCCAGAGACATGCCCAGAAAACCTGCCCGATGCGAGGAGGTGTTCGAGTCGGCTGAGAGAAATCAAACGGACGCATTCCCACCGTCTCCAACATCCCACGTCCGAGGATGAGGAGGCTTGCCGCAGCCTCCGCTCGGAAGGTTCGCCTTGCCGTGCGGTGCTGCAAGCATGGGCGAAACCGCTTCAGCAGGCTGCGTCACAAAGCGCTCTTTAACTCCATCAAAAGAGTAACTTGCGCACCGCACCTATTGCTGTGCTTAAGGGCACAAATGATCTGATTTCCAACTCTCAATAAAAGGGTCTGCAGATTTGCCGAACATTTGTGTAAAGTCTTGTTCAGAGGGAAACCCCCCTCAGCTCCAATGAGATCATGGGGCAAGATATGGCTAATCCTGTTCGGGCTGCCCAGCCTCAAGTAATGGAGGTAGTATCCACACCCTGTGAGTGGCTGGCTGATGTGCCATCTGTTGAAGTACGCAGAACGACCCAGAGCCTGAGATCAGGTAAAGACGACCTCTCCCCAGTGAGCTGCTGAAAGGGAGGTTGGTGATTGTGTGCACGTGACCACAGCTGCCTGGTCCACGGGACGAGTTCCGCAGGATTGCGACGATGACCTGGTGGCTTCCTCTTCTTCCTGGAGGGGGGAGACCGCACCGATGGCAACAACTTCCGAAGATCTCCCTCCTCAATTTAGCGCGGGACAAGGCACTGTGCCCGGATGAGGCTTGTGGGAGCCCCATTGTGGTTTCATAGGCTGGGGCGGTCCTGCACAGACGCTATTTTATCTGTCCGTCTGCTACAGCCGTGATGGATTTAACCAGGTATTACATTTCTGATTTATTGACCTGGCTATTGCCTGTGATACCATCAATAGACCGGGGTTCTGAGTTATTCGTCGTGCTTTCGGGGCCCCTGACCTCCTCTGCTCACAATCATCAAGGACCCATTCGTGGGATGGGTTTGGCCTCAGTGAATCTGCGTCGCCGGGAGTCGGAGCCATTCCCTGTTCACGTTGGGGGTGTGACTCGGGATGTCCTGGCCACTACGCTCCTTCACAGTTTTTTTTCATCCTGTTTCTTGAGAGTAACTTCATAGCTTTACCGGAGGAAATAACTTTTTTTCACCAAGGTATTTAAGCTCTCGAAAAATGGAATCCTAAGTCTATGTAACGGGGTCGTCCTACACCGAGTGTTACGTGTGTGTGTGTTTGGGAGGTTGTGTGCTTGTCTTTGCGCGTCGGTGTGTGTCTCTCTCCTTGGAGAGACGGGCCACTGAGTGAGTGAGATTAGTCATCGGAGACGTCACAGGGGCACAATGACAGCTTTGGGTATTCGCTGTGGGTCTCAGTCACACGCCCCACCGACTGCGTGCCCCTCTAGAGCCTCTCTATCCAGTCAGGAGCCAGGGAACTGACATGGGCCGCTACATGATGATGATGATTTTTAATGTAATTATCAGGACCGGCCGTCACGTCCAAAGGCTGAGCAGGCTGCTCGAAATCGTCAGTTTCCCCCTTTCCCATCGCCTCTCAATCTCTCACTCACCCCCTCCCTCATGCAGTCATAGAGCCACACAGTCACACACTCGTGGACACACACACACACTCGTGTACACATACACACTCGGGCATAGACTCTGCACACACACACAAAGACAAAGATCCCCCGTATAGCCTTAACAGACTGTAGGGGCAAGTGCTGCTAGCGAGCACCTATGAAGGCCGGAATGGCACACGGTGGCGTGGGTGGCCAGCACCACGCCCGACCGCCTTTGTCTCCCCTGTGGCGATGTTTATACACACAACCATGTACTAATTTGAGGCTGAGTCGACCTAGGGGAGGCCCAGGACCGGTTCAGATAATCGTCACTGGTGTTGGCCGTGAGCAGGAATCAAACTTGGATCGCCGGATTCGTAGCGCGGCTTTGCGCTAACTGCTACATTTACTCCCCGCACACACACACACACTCAGACACACTCGTGCACACACACATCAGACACACACTCAGACACACTCGCACACACACATCAGACACACACTCAGGCACACATTACAAACATATCCACACACACCGCAGCCGCCGTACGCCACGAAGTGGCGGCGACGTGACCGCGGCGTTGTCGTCAGGCGAGGTGCACCTGGGAGTCCTCGCGGGCCGCGTGGAAGGCGGGCGGGAGGTCGCGGGCAGAGGCCCCACGTCCCACGTGCTGTGGCTCGAGCCGAGATGAGGCCCCACGTGGTGTGGGTTGAGCCGAGATGAGGCCCCACGTGGTGTGGCTCGAGCCGAGATGAGGCCCCACGTGGTGTGGGTTGAGCCGAGATGAGTGGCAGGTGGCGATCGCAGCTCCTCGACCCAG
Source organism: Lampetra fluviatilis (assembly GCF_964198595.1). NCBI lineage: Eukaryota > Metazoa > Chordata > Hyperoartia > Petromyzontiformes > Petromyzontidae > Lampetra > Lampetra fluviatilis. The sequence continues at coordinate 6,863,902 of NC_136339.1, forward strand.
GCACGTGCAGTGCAGCCCTCTCGCTCCACCTCTTCGTGTCTGTGTGTGCTACGTTGAACTTCTTTCCCACCGTACGTAGCCAGCCGTGCTAATCGCGGTGACCCGAGACGAACTTGGCAGACGCTCCGCCTTGTTCCCTCCCATTGTGCCGCATTGCACACAGAGGCAAAGTTCCCCCGTATAGCCCTCCACGCTGTTGGGGCAAGTGCTGTTGGTGAGCGCTTGTGAAGGCCGGCACCGTGGCGCACGAGGAGGGTGGGTGGCCAGCACCACGCCCGCCCGGCCGCCTTTGTCTCCCCGGTAGCGACGTTTACACACCGCACCAGGGCACTCAACTGAGGCCTCTCTGTGCGAGCAGCCGTTGGAGCGGATCTCCAGGTGTCCTCTCCGGAGAGTGTGGACGTGGAGCTGGGGATGGACGCCGTCGTCCCATGCACCTACACCCTCACGGTGCCGCCGGACACCACTCGGCCTTCCATCGTCGTGCAGTGGTTCATGGTGAGGCCGCCAGCACCATCACCGGCGGCACCATCATCATCATCACCATCACCGGCAGCACCATCACCGGCATCACCATCATCACCATCATCATCATCACCATCATCACCGCCAGCACCATCTCCACCATCACCGGCAGCACCACCATTGTCGAACCCTCCCCGCCAATCCTCACCGCCAACCCCGCGTCGGCACCCCCCCTCCCACACCTCCCCCCGCCCGGTAGGCGGACGACTCCGGCAGGAGGACGCGCCTGGTGTACCGCGAGGAGCCGCACGAGCACGTGGTGGACATGGTGCCGGGGAAGAGCGAGCACATCTCGCTGCGGCGCGACAACTCGCTGGTGCTGCAGAGCGTGCGCGCCTCGGACGAGGGCGCCCTCGTGTGCCAAGTCTCGGCGAAGCAGCTGGGCTCCAGCGAGGCGGTCACGAAGATCCGCGTCTACAGTGAGCGACGACGCAGGGGGGGGGGGGGGGCAGAGCGGGGAGCCACGCCGGGGGGCGTGCGAGCAAGGGGGCTGCGGGCTAGACGAGGGACACTGCGGACTCGACGATGGACACTGCGGACTCGACGATGGACACTGCGGACTAGACGATGGACACTGTGGACTAGACGATGGACACTGCGGACTAGACGATGGACACTGCGGACTCGACGATGGACACTGCGGACTCGACGATGGACACTGTGGACTCGACGATGGACACTGCGGACTCGACGATGGACACTGCGGACTAGACGATGGACACTGCGGACTAGACGATGGACACTGCGGACTCGACGATGGACACTGCGGACTAGACGATGGACACTGTGGACTAGACGATGGACACTGCGGACTAGACGATGGACACTGCGGACTCGACGATGGACACTGCGGACTCGACGATAGACACGGCGGGCTAGACGATGGACACTGCGGACTCGACAATGGACACTGCGGACTCGACGATGGACACTGCGGACTCGACGATGGACACTGCGGACTCGACGATGGACACTGCGGACTCGACGATGGACACTGCGGGCTAGACGATGGACACTGCGGGCTAGACGATGGACACTGCGGGCTAGACGATGGACACTGCGGACACGACGATGGACACTGCGGGCTCGACGATGGACACTGCGGACTCGACGATGGACACTGCGGACTAGACGATGGACACTGCGGGCTAGACGATGGACACTGCGGGCTAGACGATGGACACTGCGGACACTGCGGGCTAGACGATGGACACTGCGGGCTAGACGATGGACACTGCGGACTCGACGATGGACACTGCGGGCTAGACGATGGACACTGCGGGCTAGACGATGGACACTGCGGGCTAGACGATGGACACTGCGGACTAGACGATGGACACTGCGGACTCGACGATGGACACTGCGGACTCGACGATGGACACTGCGGACTCGACGATGGACACTGCGGACTCGACGATGGACACTGCGGGCTAGACGATGGACACTGCGGACTAGACGATGGACACTGGACACTGCGGACTCGACGATGGACACTGCGGACTAGACGATGGACACTGCGGGCTAGACAATGGACTCTGCGGACTAGACGATGGACACTGCGGGCTAGACGATGGACACTGCGGACTAGACGATGGACACTGCGGACTAGACGATGGACACTGCGGACTAGACGATGGACACTGCGGACTAGACGATAGACGCTGTGATCCTGTTTATCTAGAACGAGACGCTAGACACCTGGGACGCCGACATATCAGCAGCGCGTGCGTGGGGCAGTGCTGCCACCTATCGCGTAAAAGAGAAGCGGATCTCGGAGGTAGATCTGTGACATCCGCTTCCTCGGGCCGTCCTGGCCCTGCCAGATTTCCCGCTGGATTCCCCGAGTCGTGGCGTGATGAGGGGGGGGGACGTTGCCACTTTGACTCCCACTCCTCAGCTCTGTTTGACATTTTACTTTCGTTTGCGTCTCAGAAAATCCGGAACTCGCCATCAAGGCCTCGACAGCCTCCATCGGAGTCCTCCACGAGCCTGGAAAGGTGAGTGGGGGGAGGGGGAGATGGTGGGGAGGGGGGGGCCGGAAGAGGGGGGCGGGGAAGGGGGGGGGGAGGTGGTGGGGAGGGGAGAGTGGGGGGCACTTGGTGAGTAATTTAGGGGGGAATTTAAGGAAGGTCGATAAATCGAGTACCATATTTGTAAAGGGGAATATCAACAGCGGTTGTTCTTTCGATAGACTTGACCTCCCACCACTGGGTTGGCTGTGCATGGCTGTAAATGGTAGATGGGGGTACGCGCGTGCGTGTGCGTCTGGGTTTGCGTGTGTATCTGCGTGTGTGCATCTGCATGTGTGCGTGCGTCTGTGTGTGTGCGTGTGAGCACGACTGCGTGCGTGCGTGCGCGTGTGCATGTTGGTGTGCGTCTGCATATGTGTGCGTGCATCTGCGTGCGTGTGTGCTGTGAAGGTGGCCACATGCATTGCGAGTCTGGGGTTCCCGGCCTCCTCCATCGAGTGGCTCAAAGACGGAGAGCTCCTCCCCGAGAACCAGGAGAAAAACGAAGGTGCCATGACTCCTCCCTGTCTCCCTGTCTCCCTGTCTCCCTGTCCCCCTGTCCCCCTGTCTCCCTGTCTCCCTGTCTCCCTGTCCCCCTGTCACCCTGTCTCCCTGTCTCTCTGTCTCTCTGTCTCCCTGTCTCTCTGTCCCTCTGTCTCCCCATCTCTATCTCCGCATGTATGCATGTGTCTCCACGTGCTTCTGACCCCAGTGTCCCCGTGTCCCCCCCGTGTCTCCGCGTGTCTCGTCTCCCCGTGTCCCCCCGTGTCTCCACGTGCCTCTAACCCCTGTCGCTGCGTGTCCCCAGAGCTGTACATGAGGGTGCACGAGGAGAAGGATTCGTTGGGTCTCTACACCGTGACCTCTGAACTCTACTACCGCCCGAGCCGCAAGGATGCAAACTCCGTGTACCAGTGCCGCTCCCACCACCAGACCTCGTCCGGAGTCAACGTCAGCCTCATCTGTACGTTCACCTGTACACTCACCTACACACTCACCACACTCACCACACTCACTCACCTACACACTCACTCACTCACCTGTACACTCACCTACACACTCACTCACCTGTACACTCACTCACCTGTACACTCACTCACCTGTACACTCACTCACCTACACACTCACTCACCTGTACACTCACTCACCTACACACTCACTCACCTGTACACTCACCTGTACACTCACTCACCTGTACACTCATTCACCTACACACTCACTCACCTGTACACTCACCTGTACACTCACTCACCTACACACTCACTCACCTGTACACTCACTCACCTACACACTCACTCACATGTACACACACTCACTCACCTACACACTCACTCACCTACACACTCACTCACATGTACACACAAACAACCGCCATTCGCCACTAAGTGGCGGTGACGTCACCACGACGCTTGTGCCAGGCCATGTGCACCTTGAGGCCACGTGAAGTGTCGAATGCCCGCTGGCAGGTCACGGGGCAGACCCAGGTGCTACGGGTCGACTGACTGAGATGACCGAGATGACTGGCTGATGCACCACCTGTGCCCCCTACTGTACCAACTTGCTGTGCTTTAGCCACCCGGCGCTCCGCTCGTTGTTGTGAGCGTCGCTCCTCCGCCCTCCGTTGTTGTTGGAGGGCGACTGCCTCCAACTGCCCATTAGCGTCCTTCACGAGCCTCCTCCACAGAGGCCGATCTTGACACCGCTGGTACCAGTCATCGGCAAGTCCACTCAGCTCCACGTCCTCCTGTACCACATCACTCCATCTCTTCTCTAGCCCGTGCCGCGCCCGTTTAGCCCCCTCGATCCGGCCGAACAAAAGCTGTTTAGGCATGCAGTGGCTGGGCATGCGGGCTACATGACCCAGCCACCACAGCCTTGCCTGCCGGAGGAGCTCACCGATGGGACTTTGCCCAGATCTTTCAAGGATTTGTGAGCTCCTCACACAATCCAGCCTGGTTAAACCCAGGATGGATCGTAAGCAGGTCAGCCTAAATGTTTCCAACCGGCGAAGATGCTCCATTAGGTGGGTCCACGTTTCACAAGCATAGAGAAGGGAGGGAATGACTGTGGCTGAGAAGACCTGAAGCTTCGTGTGGAGCGACAGACCAGGTAGCTTCCACACAGCGTTACACAACCAATGAAAAGATATTGCCGCTCGACTGATTCGGAGTGAGACCTCTGCTGTTAAACTGGAGCCGGTCATAAGCACACTGCCCAGGTATGAGAAACTCTCCACTCTCTCCACTATTGCCCCATCATCGATTGGGATACGTGGGGGTGGAGTGCCCGATGGTACAAAATACCCAGGCAGGTGCTTAGTTTTGGTGGGGCTGATGGTAAGGCCCCACTACGAATTAAGCATGCACACACACACTCACACACTCACTCACCTGTACACTCACTCACCTTTACACTCACTCACCTGTACACTCACTTGTAGACTCGCCTGTAAACTCACCTGTACAGTCATTCACTCACCTGTACACTAACCTACACACTCACTCGCCTTTATGCAAAATAACCTACAATCTCACTCACCTATACATTTACCTTCATGGCCATTCACCCATCCACTCACCTGGTCACACAGTCACCTGTGTGTAATAACTCGTTTTTGTGCTTTTTGTAGCTACGCATCTGCAACCCTTGTGATTGTGGTTGCCATCTGTCCAGCTGTGGGCGTGGGGCATGTGTTTGTGGGAGTGGTGGTGCAGCGGTTAGCCCACTGCTATGAACTCGGCGACCAGAATTCGATTCCCACACGCGGCCGACATCGTTGACGAACGTTCTCAACCTGTGCTGGGCCTCCCCTAGGTCTGCACGGCCTCAAATAAGTACCTGGTGCGGTATGTAAACATCGCCACTGGGGAGACAAAGGCGGCCGGGCGTGGTGCTGGCCACCCACCCCCTTGTGTTCCGTGCCGGCCTTCATAGGTGCTCGCTAACAGCACTTGCCCCAACCTGTCTGTGTAGGCTACAAGGGGTATCTTTGTCTTTGTGCGCGTGTCAGACCCAACGGAGAGACTCTCGCTGTCCGTGAGTCCCCGTGGCCCCGTGGTGGTGGGAGACCGGGTCACCCTTCACTGTGCGGCTGACGGGAACCCAGCTCCCGAGTTCACCTTCTCTCGCTCCGTTGTGCGTCCACTTGCCCACCCACCCACCTACCCACTCACTCGCCCAGCCACCCACCCACCCACACACTCACCTACCCACTCACCTACCCACCCACACACTCACTCATCCACCCACCCACCTACCCACCCACTCACCTACCCACCCACCCACTCACTCACCCACTCACCCACCTACCCACTCACTCACTCACTCGCCCAGCCACCCACCCACACATTTACTCACTCACCCACCCACTCACTTACCCACCCACCCACACACTCACTCACCCACCCACTCACCTACCCACCCACACACTCACAGACCCACCGACAAACACACTCACCCGTCCACTCACACGTCCACCCACTCACTCACCCACTCACCCACTCACCCAGCCACCCAGCTATCCGCCCACCTGCCCACTCACTCACTCACTCACTCGCACTCACCTACCCACTCACACACTCACCCATCCGCTCGCACACCCCTCCCATCCACCGACAAACACAGTCACGCAATCACTCACTGACCCACCCACCGACTCGCTGTGCAAGGGTGACGTTGAGAATGATGTTAATGTTGCTAAACGTTGACCGTGTCGCTGGGCTGGTGACTTGGCTGGCGACGTGTCTACTGGTGATGTGATGTCGTCGCCCATGTTGTCCCTTGAGGGAGAGGAGGAGGAGGAGGACGAGGAGGACGAGGAGGACGAGGAAAAGGTGTTGAAGGAGGAGCTGCAGACCGGCATGGAGCCCAGCTGGGTGCTCGAGGCAGCGTCACAAGGGGACTCGGGGCGCTACCTCTGCTCCGGCTTCGACCTCGACTTCCCCGACCTCCCGCGGCACCACGCGACCATCAGCTTGCTCGTGCACTGTGAGATGCGCGGGGACACGTGGGGAAGACGAGGGGGCACGTGGGGGAGACGCAGGGGAGACGCGAGGGAGACACGTGGGGAAATGCAGAAGACGAAGGGGCACGTGGGGGATGCGCGGGGAGATGCGGGGATACAGGACACAGAGGGACATGGCGTCATGGGGACGATAAACCTGCTCGTGCACTTTGAGACGCGGGGGGCACAGGGAGGTGACGGACTCGGTCTCAACGCGTCCCTGTGTCTCCCCATGCCCTCGTGTCCCCCCCCGTGTCTCCCCCCCCCCCGTCTCCCCGTGCCCCCTCAGATCTGGAGGACGTTTGGCTGAGCCCCGTGGGACCCCTAACCGTGCTGCGCGGTCAGGACGCGTCACTCTCCTGTTCCACCAAGGGGTCGGCTCCCATCGAATACGCCTGGTGGAAGGTGGGCAACCTCGCCGTTGCCATGACGACGTCGTCGACGGGCACGTGGTCGGGTGACTCGGCGATGCCGCGTCCTCGCCGTGCACGCTTCACCTGGGCCTCCCCTTCGGTCGAATCGGCCTCAAACGAGTGGCCGGTGGGAGGTGTCGAGACGGAGTCGGGCCAACGCACCGGCGGTCGAAGGCTAACACGGGGTGGGGGGCGGCCTTTGTGTGCGTGGTGCGCAGGGTTCCCAGCGGCTCTCCCAGGGCCACGAGCTGCACCTGGCCAACGCGGAGCTGGCGCACTCGGGCCTGTACCGGTGCGACGCCACCATGCCCGGCGTGCCGGCGCTCTCCCGCTTCGCCACCATCAAAGTCTCCATCGAAGGTCAGTGGCCGAGGCCACTCGAGTTCCCGTCCCGAGGGGGGCCGTCGCGGGCCTGGCCTCCGCTTCCGCTGGCCCCCACGTGGGGAGCCCCACCGCCGCCACCACCGCCGCCACCACCGCCGCCACCACTGCTGCCACCACCGCCGCCACAACCACCGCAACCACTATCACCACCGCCCGTCTCTGATTTGGGTGACGGCGGTGATGGTCGTTTGTTTTTGATATTGTTCACGTGGTTACCGGTTATGCATGAAGCGGGTGTATACGTATGGGTGTGTGTGTGTAATAAAGGTCGTTGAGGCGACTTCTGGAATCCGGTCTTTTATTCAACTTTGCATTACAGCTTTCCTTCACGCTGCTGACGGGCAGCGTGAGAGGGATAGATAGAGAGAGACGCACTGCCACGTGGCAACCCGGAGCCCCGCTCACACGTGGCCCCTTTCCTCCATTCGTTCCCGTTCTGACCACGTGTCGTCCGTCTCCACCCCTATTTAATACCTGGGTCACGTGGTACGTTTACACCAATCCTGGTTAGCCTCTATGGAATATTCCAGAGTCTCCCGGGACCACGCCCCTGACTCGTCTCCCCATTGGCTGTGGCTAAAGCCAGCAGAACCAATCCTCTACAACCAGCTGTCACCTTTCCATTACGTCAGGGCCACGCCCCTAGGCTTCCCCCCCATTGGCTATGAACCAGGACCGGCAGAGCCAATCGTCGTGACGAGTTGTAATCCGTCAACGACCCGAATATAACCTCACATTACATGTGTATAGGTAACCATGCGTGTGTGTGCTGCGGGGAGCGCGGGTGTCGTTGTTAGTGCTGCTCTATGAACCCAGAAAATCCAAGTTCAGTTCCCGCTCACGGCTAACATCAGAGAGAGTGAATATCTGGTCTGGGGCCTCTTTTAGGTTTACTCGGCCTCAAATGGCAGCCAGGCAGGCGTGGAGCTGCCAACCCACCCCACCTCGTGTGCCGTGCCAGCCTTCATAGGTGCCGCTTTTGGGCGGGCCTCGCCCCAGCAGCCTGTTGTAGGCCACTCGGGGGAGCTGTGTCTGTGTGTCTGTCTGTGTGCACGCAGACAAGCCAAGCATCGTGGCGCTGGACACGGTGGTGGTGAGCTCCGTGGACCAGCAGCTGGTGCTGAGCTGCCAGGCCCATGGGCCACCCTCCCCAATCGTCACGTGGAACATCCTCACCGTGGTGCGTGTGTGTGTGCACGTGTGTGTCTGTGTGTGTCTGTGTGTGTGCTTGGGTGGGTGTGTGTGGGTGTGTGCACGCGTGTGTCTGTGTGTGTGCTTGGGTGTGTGTGTGTGTGGTTCTATGTGTGTGCTTGGGTGTGTGTGGGCAAAAACAACCCTCTACCTCTTCGTGGTGCTGGATGGGTAACGCTGCCGTGGACAGTGCTGTGGGGGGGAGGGCCAATTCTGATTGGCCTTTCTCCTCATGGCGTCTGTGACCACCATAGCGGCCAAATGGGGGCTCTGGACGGGTGTGAGGGGCTGGTAACCCCTCCACCTTCAATTAATTACCACTAAACCACGAATGAAAAATGTACTTAACAAGCTTGTGCCGGAGGCCCCAGGGGGACAGGCGTCTATGATGTCACCTGGCCAAACCCCATTTGGCGGAGCCAGGAGATTGAATCTTTACCCTCGGGGCACCTCCAGAAACAAAAAAAAGCCACTACGGATGGCCACGCGGAATGTTCGAACGCTCATTGCAGAGGAGAGGCTGACACTCCTCTGTCGGGAGCTGGACCGGTACCGCCTGGATCTCTGCAGTATTCAGGAGGTCCGGTGGACCGGCTCTGGCTCCTGACACCAGAGTATTGGCATCACCGTGAGGTCGTGTGACCTTGACAGGCGCTCACTCACTCGCAGCCCTTGCCCCAGCAGGGTGCGTTCATCTACACGGGGGACCTTTGTCTTTGCTCGTGCAGCCCCAGGAGCAGGCGTTCGCGAACGGCTCCGTGAGCAGCTCGGTGGAGGTCATCGTGACCTCGGAGCTGACAAGCCGCGGGGTCGCGTGCGTGGCCACCAACGCCCACGGAGAGAGCGAGCATCGCTTTTTCTTCTCCACGGGTACGGAGGGGGTGAGAGTGTGGGGGGGGGGGGGGTAATGCTCGTGCCTCCCCACAGAAGCGGTGGCGACTGGCCAATGTAACGGAGCGACTCGTGATCCCAGTGTTCATGTCTCGCTCTCACCTCCTCCTCCTCCTGTCGTTGCAGCTGACCCGACGCCCATCGCTGCAACGGCAGGTAAAGCGTTTTTATTTATGTCCGTCCGTCCGTGTGTGTGTGAAGTGGGGTCGCGATCTCTCTCATAAAGCTGAACGAACGCAACTCCTCGAGTGTGAAGTCGCTCTGGGAGCGAGCGAAACCCCCGGGACCCACGCTCGGCGGTCGCGCAGAGAGACTGCGGAAAGAATTCCCCCACCGCCTGTTGCCAACGACGCTGACTCGCGTCCCGTGGCAGCTCACACGTCCCCTCGTCTCTTCCCGCGTGTCCCCGCACAGCCCCGCAGAACTCATCGTCGTACCTGCTGCCCGTGGTGGTGACCTTGGTGGTGACCGTGGTGCTGGTGGTCCTGCTGTTGCTGGGAGCCTACTACTGGTACAGGCGGCAGAGGTCGGGCTCCAGCAACATGTGAGACGCGCGTGGGACACCTCCTCCCAACCACACCTGTGCACTCACTCACCTGTACAGTCACCTGGACACTCACCTCTATACACATCTGCATGCTCATGCGTCTATACACTCACTCATCTGTAAAATCACCTGTGCTCATCCCTACGTTGTTGTTGTAGTTATGCTGTGTTGATTGTTGAGTTATAATGCTTATGTTGTTGATCCCTATGTTAATGCATAGGCCAATCTAACACAATCTATAATGTCTGCGCGTAAATGAACCTCTAAGCATCACTTCCTGCTCCTGCCTGTGGGGGTGTGTTGGTGACATCACCAACACGTATTTAAGGCCCAAGACTGGAGGACTTTGCCCCAATTCTAGCCATCACCTGATGATGACGGCTGATGATGACGGCTGATGATGACGGCTGATGATGACGGCTGATGATGACGGCTGATGATGACGGCTGATGATGACAGCCGTGCTGGTGCTGGTGGCGGCGGCTCTGCTGCTCAACATGGCTGCTCTAGTCCAGCGCTGTGGAGGCGGCGGCAGCAGCGGGGGTTGGTGGATCACCGCACAGATGTTGTAAAACTCCCTTCCCGTGGGTGTCGAGGAGCCGTCCCCCGACTCTGCTAAGAGTGTGCGGCACAACTGTTCTGTTTGTACGGGATAGAGCGTTGCCCCCTCGCACACGCGTGTGTTTTTTTCGGGTGTTCCAGTTTCCTCTCGCATATATAAACAACCCATTTTATAGTCAGATAACGCCCTAATGTACAGTTCCTCACCACCGCATGGCCGCCGCTGCTGCTGCCTCCCCCGCTCCACGTGTGCGGTTCTTCCTGGCGCCTCCGAGTGGCTCCCTCTCTCCGTCGCTCTGCGAGCGATGAGCGGTTACCGTGCAGCGGCGGTGATGCGGCGTTACGAGCCGACGTGGTTGTTAAATGCGCGTGGACTTTCACGTCCAGTGCAACCGGCGAGGTGAAGCGTTAGCGATGGGCGTGTGCATTCACGGGGCAACTTTGTCCATGCTGGGTGGAGGAGGGCATCGTGACGCACACTGGCATGTCACTCAACAAATACATTCTGACTCTGGATTGTTGTTGTTGTTGTTGTTTTGCGGTGGATCAGAGACAGCAAGGCCAACAGCGGGCAGCGAGCACGGCCAGGTGGGGTGGAGGAGAAGAAGCCGCTGCAGGATCGCTCTCCGGACGTGTGAGGTGAGCATCAACCCTGCCACTCGTTCATAGAGCGACTCACCCACTCACTCATTCATAGAGCGACTCACCCACTCACTCATTAATAGAACGACTCACCCACTCACTCATTCACAGAGCGACTCACCCACTCACTTATTCATAGAGCGACTCACCCACTCACTCATTCATAGAACGACTCACCCACTCACTCATTCACAGAGCGACTCACCCACTCACTTATTCATAGAGCGACTCACCCACTCACTCACTCATTCATAGAGCGACTCACCCACTCACTCATTAATAGAACGACTCACCCACTCACTCATTCACAGAGCGACTCACCCACTCACTCATTAATAGAACGACTCACCCACTCACTCATTCACAGAGCGACTCACCCACTCACTTATTCATAGAGCGACTCACCCACTCACTCATTCATAGAACGACTCACCCACTCA